>NC_091475.1:67312079-67612079 GCF_036971445.1 Narcine bancroftii | reverse complement strand
ATCCCCTCCAGCAATTTTCCAACCACTGACCCTGCTTTGCCCTTGATTACTTTATTAAATATTTCTTCAACAGTACACAGCATAGGAAGTTGAACCATTCCCAATGCTGTCAATCCAAATCAAATGCAGAAAATTCTCACCAGATTGACAGACTATCTGAAGGATCTGAAAGGAGAGAAAAAAGATCATTTAATTTGCAGAGAAGTGCTGAGAGCAAAGCCTTGTGGTGCCTCATCTGGCTATAGGAAGGAAAATGGAAGAGGAGAGAAATAAAACAGCAAGAAAAGGAGTGTTTTAGACAAGATTCAAGATTATTTTGTTATCATGTAATAAAATAGAAAATATGGTATTACACAAAATGTCCTTTAGTCTACTGTAAGGCAGACAAAGATTCATGATCAGCAGAAATTGCTCAGCGCCCTTACGATCAGAGAAAGAGAAGGATGAGTGTCCGTCCACCCACCCCCCCCCCGAGACTTTGAGTGTCAGTAGATTCATTTCCAGCGTTCCCACAGCCTCTGCACTTGCACACTGAGTCCCACCATCAGCAAGCTGAGCTCCAGAGGCAAACCTTTGACACAACCAGGAAGTCTTCAGTGCCTCGGCACCCTCTCACATGCCAGTTCAGATGTCTGGTACACCTTCAGCCAGTCTCCTGCAGATCGCAGCCTTGTGCGAGTCCATTGACCACAGTCTCCATCAGTCTGTAGCCTTCCAGGGTTCCTTGCCTCGAGACACCAACAGCCCACCACCTGTGTGCTCAGCCTCAGAGCCTCCGCTGGGGTCACCATCGTCTCCTCTGCTTCTCCTTCTCAAATTGGGGGGGGCGGAAGAAGCTTCCCATTCTCTGGTGTCCTGCGGCAGTCCTCTGCTTCCCCAGAGTCTGCAATCACTTGTGGCTGCTGCTGTAGATAGGCGCTGCCATCTTGGGCCCAGGACCCATGGTCACATGATTTTAAAAATACACCACAGCAGACTGGGTGGTTGGACCCCATAGGGAATCACTGTGTCTTCACTCCCCGCTCTCCATGGGGCCACACCAGGCGCAGTGCTGCTGTTTTTTTTAAAACAAGTTAAACAAGAGTTAACAATGGGCAAAATGAATGCAGACTGGGAGATCATTTGTTGAGCTCCTTCACTCTGCCCACTGCAACATCAAGGACCAGTGGCCAACCACTTCGATTCCGCACACAATTCCCACACAGACATGTCCATTTAAGGCCTCAGGCATGGCCAGACCGAGGCCTCCTGCAAACTGGAGGGACAATTCCATCTGACCATTTTCCACACAGATTAGCGGCATACTGCACCAGCCAATAAATTATATCCTACAAGTAAAATGCTAGAAATTCAGAGCAGCTCCAGTGGAGGGAGGGAAAGGGAGTTCCATATTGACGATCATTCAATGTATTTGCCCAGTTCTGATATTAACTGGGAAGGCCGGTTATCTGAAATAGTTCTGATCCCTCCCATGTGCTCAATTAGAAGATAAGACGTGTCTCTTTCTGCTTACTTTTGGCTTTGTTGGAACAAGGTCCGAAGCCAGAGCGAATGGAATGGGAGTGTGATGGAGAATTGGGGTGATAAGCAACTGGGGTCTCTGAACCTTTGTCAATGAATGGAACTCTTCTGCAAATTTTGTTTGTTTTTTTTTTAGTATGGAGGGCAGCACATCATGAGCATTTATAATTTTTTAATTAAAAAAAAACTTTATTTATTGAACCAAAATTAATATACAAATATAGAATAAAATGTAACAATAATATAAAATTTCTCCCTATATACCCCATCCCCCTCAATTACCTCTCTCCACATTTCCTCCTCCCAATCTACCCTCCAAAAATATAAGTAGAGCTAAATACATACTTAACGGTAATTTAATGCCGTGGATGGTGCCAATCCCATCTAACAAAAACCATTATATTTCCAAACCTACACATTTCAAATATGAATTTCATATTTTAATAAAGAAAGAATAATTATTACGCAAATTATGTTATTTTTTGCAATTCTCAATTACAAATTCTCAATTCAGTATGCCATCTTTGGATATTTAATTCAGTATGATTCTTCCATGTAATCACTATGCATTTCCTAGCAACTGATACAGCCAACCGAAACTCATCTAATTTTAAACCCAAAGTCAACATTGTGGTATATCCCAATAGAAATAATAACAGATCAAGTGTTAGTTTAAAATGCACATCATGAGCATTGAATAAAAGAATAAACATTTATCTCTTCATACCCTGGAAGAAATGATTGGGCCCTTTTATGTAGGAGAAAATGTAAAAGCTGCAATTGATCGGGATTTGTTGGTGTGTTACCCTGTACACAATTAATTGAGTTTTTGACGTGGTAACCAATATTAATGACGGAAGTGTGGTTTCCACTAACATAAGGCATTTGGCAAGGTCACATTAAGGACTTGTTCAAAGGGATTCAAGCATGAATTCAGTTTGGCTTCCTCGTGGGAGGCAGAAAGTATTTGCAAGGTTGTAATCAACACAGGGCTTAATTATGGAACCCCTGCTGTTTGTTGTATTCATTAATGATTTCAAAGTCAATTTTGGAAATGTGATGAGTAAGTTTTTAGATGACATGAAAATTTTGGTGTTGACAGTGAGGAGAGTGGTGTTACACCAGAAAATAATGATCAGGTGGTAAATTGAACAGAGCCCTGGCAAATGGAAGTTAGTCCTGACAAAAGTGAGGTTGGTCAAATAAGGGTGAGGTGTATACTGTGATCAGTAGAGACTTGAAAAGGATTATGCAAAGGAAGGGTTTTGGTGTACAACTTCAAATATTCCTGAAAGTGGCAATAGGTGGTGAAAATTTTATGGAGGAAGTTTGCCTTTATTAGCTGGGGTGGAGACTAAAACCATATAACAATTACAGCATGGAAACAGGCCAATTTGGCCCTTTTAATCCGCACTGATCCAAGTACCCTCCTCTAATCCCTGGGCACTCTGCCCATATCCCTCCATCCCCCTCCCACTCTTTATTCAATGACAAAATTGACCCTGCCACTACCACCTTTTCCGGAAGCTCTTTCCACACAGTAACCACTCAATGAGTAACCACTCATGTTACTCCTAAACCTTTGCATGTCAACTCTCAACCCATGACCTCTTGTATCCATCTCTCCTACTCTCAATGGGAAAAGCCTTTCCACATCAACTCTATCCCTCTCATTATCTTAAAAACCTCTATCAAATCCCCTCTCAGCCTTCTACATTCCAAGGAATAAAGACCTAATTTGCTCAATATTTCCTTGTATTTTAGATGCTGAAACCCAGGCAACATTTTTGTAAATCTTCTCTGCACTCTCTCTATCTTGTTAATATCCTTCCAATAAATTGGTGACCAGAACTGCACACATTTTCTAAATTTGGCCTCACCAATGCCTTGTACAGTTTCATCATTACTTCCCAATTCCTATATTCTATGCACTAATTTATAGAGGCAAGCATACTAAAGGCCTTCTTCACCACCCTATCCACTTCACTTCTACCTTCAGGGCACAATGCACTGTTATTCCTAGATCCTTCTGCTCCACTGCATTCTTCAATGCCTTCCCATTTACCACATACATCTTGCTTTGATTATTCTTTCCAAAATGAAGGACCGCACACTTATCAGCATTAAACTCCTTCTGCCATCTTTCTGCCCACTCCTCTAAGCAGTTTAAATCCCTCTGCAATCTTTGAAAACCCTTTTCATCATCCACAATTCCCCATATTTTAGTATCATCTGCATATTTACTAATCCAATTTACCACCCCCATCCTTAATATATATGACAAACAGCAACGGTCCCAATACCAAACTCTGAGGGACACCGCTTGTCACCGACCTCCATCCTGACAAACAATTATCTACTACTACTCTCTGGCACCTTCCTTCCAGCCACTGTTGAATCCATTTGACTATCTCCAAATCAATACCCAAGGACTTAGCCTTCCTAACTAACCTCCCATGTGGAACCTTATCAAAGGACTTACTGAAGTCCATATAGGCAACATCCACTGCTCTACCCTCATCAACATTCCTAGTCACCTCTTCAAAATATTAACAAGATTGGTCAAAAACGTCCTTCCACACACAAATCCATGTTGAGTGCCCCTGATCAGACCCTGTCCCTACATATACTTATATATACTATGTCTAAGAACACTTTCCATCAAGGAGTCATGTGATGGAGTAGTGGCTGGTAGGAGAATACCAGCCCTCTCCAGAAAAGAAGGAAAAAAGTGAAGAAAAAGCAAAGCCCCAGACACACAAATCACAACAAATAAAAAATAAAGGTGTGGAGCAAATGGCACCAAAGAAAGAAAAGCCAAAAACAACAGGAAGAAAAGAAGAAGGAAAGACACCAGTAGGGAAAGGTGAAGACCATACCTGTATGAAGAAGCAGAGACACACCATGGAAAGAGGAGCTCACTCTGTGAGGTCAGTGGAAACCCTGTAGGATCGCGACACACCAAACGCAGGATTTCAAAGATGGCTCACGGAGCCAAACAGAGGAGTGACAAAGACAACACCGATGGGAGGGGGGACCAGCTGTGGAGTGGAATTCCACAGTACAAACAGCTGAGAAAGACCTGACAGCAGGGCTCCCAGCGGGAAGATACAGAAAATAACAGGAACAGGATGGATGAGAATGAAAAAAGGAAACCAGAGGAACAACAGATAACCAGACCAGAAGAAGAGGACCAACATCAAGACACCATAAAAAAACCCAACAAACTGAGGCAAACAGCCTAACAAGAAAGTCAGAAGAGACACAAATACAAGGAAGAGAAGTAGAAGACACAAACCCTAGAGCAGACACAAAAGAAGAAGAAGGAGAACATCAAGCTCTGCACAGAGAAATAGAAGATAGGGAATGGACAGTACATAGATAACAAAAATTTTCAAGAATATATGGAACCATTAAAAGAATGGCTGACACAAGAATTTAGTGAAATAAAAAGAAGAATAAAAAGTACAGAAGAAAAAGTGAGTAGATTAGAGCTGGTCATGACAGAAATAGGGAAAAGAGTAGACAAGGTGGAAGAACGAGAAACAGCCGTAGAAATGGAAGTGGACGATTTAAAAAGAAAAATGGAGAAACTGATACAAAAGTTAAAGAAACACAGGAGATGTTAGCTCAGAAGATGGATATAATGGAAAACTATAATAGGAGAAACAATATAAAGATAGTGAGCCTTAAGGAAGATGAAGAAGGCAAAAATATGAAAGAATTTATAAAAGAATGGATCCCCAAGGTCCTGGGAATGCCAGAAATGCAGGAAGGAATGGAAATAGAACGGGCACAGAGAACATTAGCCCCGAAACCACAGCCACAACAAAAACCAAGATCCATTTTAGTAAAATTCCTGAGATATATGACAAGAGAAAATATATTGGAGAAGGCAATGAAAAAAATGAGAGAAGACAAAAAGCCACTGGAATACAAAGGTCAAAATTTTTTTTTCTACCCAATCATAAGTTTTGAGCTCCTGAAGAAGAGGAAGGAGTTTAATGCAAATCGATCCTATGGAAGAAAGGCTATAAATTTATGTTAAGATATCCAGTGGTGCTTAAAATAGTTATCCCGGGGCAACAAAGCAGACTGATCTCGGATCTGGAGAAAGCACGAGAATTTGCAGAATGTTTGCAAAACAGAAAGAGAGATGAAAAGATGTAACAAGAACAAGAATGATGACAAACTTCATATAAAGAAGAAAAATAATGTATAAGTAAGAACTAAGGAGGGGAAGAAAAGGGAAGAAAGGAAATAAGGGGGGAATTAAGAGGGTGAGCTTTGTTATATGTGAAGATAAAAGTCTTTTCTGGAGGGGGTTGGGTGGGAGAGAATAACAGGCACTGCGAAATCAGTTGACACTTATGAGCGGGTTCACAATCCAAATGGAGAAGGGAGTTGTGGTTGCCCGGCAAGGGACAAGGGGCAACTCAGAGAGGGGGGGACATTTGGGGTTAAGGGAATGTTAGATGTGGGAATAGTGGAAATATTTTATGTTTTAGAAGTGTGGTGTTACAGTGCATTCAAAAAAAGAAAACAAAAATGGATATTAGGGAAAGGTGGTGATGAAGAAGCGGAAATGAGAGGTAAACAAAGTATGAAATTGCCATATGACTATAAATATTAATGGAATACATAACCAAATCAACATGAAGAGGCTGTTAAATTTACTGAAGAAAGAAAAAAATGGATATAGCATTCATGCAGGAAACACATCTAACTGAAGTGGAACACAAGAAATTAAGGAGAGACTGGGTAGGGCACGTAATGGCAGCATTATATAATTCAAAAGCCAGAGGAGTAGCTATATTAATCAATAAAAATGTACCAATCAAAATAGAGGAGGAAATAATAGATCCAGCAGGGAGGTATGTAATGATAAAGTGTCAGAAATATTCAGAAGTTTGGAATTTGCTCAATGTATATGCACCTAATGAAGAGGATCAAAAATTTATGCAAGATATCTTTTTGAAGATTGCAGGGGAATGTATTTATAGGAGAGGATTTTAACCTTAATTTGGGTCCAATGTTGGAAAAAACTGGACAAAAGACTAGCAAAAAGAATAAAGTTTATGGTTAAATCAATGCAGGAAATTAAACTTATGGATATATGGAGGAGGCACACAAGGGAGAAGGAATACTCATATTATTCGAGTAGGCATAAAACATACTCAAGGATTGATATGTTTTTGTTGTCGGCCCATATTCAAGGGAGAGTTAGGAAAACTGAATATAAACCTAGATTGTTATTGGATCAATCACCCCTGTTATTAGCAATAGAGCTGGAGGACATCCCACCAAGAACGTATAGATGGAGATCAAACTCCATGCTATTTAAAAGACAGGATTTTAAAGAATTAATTGAGTGACAAATTAAAATGTACTTTGAAATAAATATGGAATCAGTGAAAGTTAAATTTAAACAATGGGATGCAATGAAAGCATTTATCAGAGGGCAGATAATAAGTTATGTAACTAAGATGAAGAAAGACTACAATCGGGAAATAGAACAGCTGGAAAGGGAAATAGAAAGTACAGAAAAAGAATTAGCAACAAGGGAAGATACAACAAAAAGAAGAGAATTGGCAGACAAAAAAAAATATGAAACACTACAAACGAACAAGGTGGAGAAGAACATAATGAAGACAAAACAGAAATATTATGAGCTAGGAAAAAAACACACACAAAATACTAGCTTGGCAGCTTAAACCAGAACAAACTAAAAGAACAGTATTGGCATCAAGTAAAAAGGACAAACAAATTACATATAACCCAAAGGAGATCAATGAAAACTTCAGGGAATTCTACGATCAATTATATCGAACTGAGAATTAAGACAAAATAGATGAGTTTCTAGCTAAAATTGAACTACTGAAATTGCAAGAAGAGGAGCAAAACAAATTAATAAAATTATTTGAAATAGAGGAAATACAGGATATATTAAAAAAACTACCGAACAATAAAATGCCGGGAGAGGACGGACTCCCAATAGAATTCTACGAAACATTTAAAGACTTATTAATACCTCCTCTCCTGGAAGTAATGAACCAGATTGAAGAAACACAAAACATGCCAGATTCATGCAAAACAGCAATAATTACAGTAATACCAAAGACGGGGAAAGATCCACTAACATCAGCATCGTATAGACCAATATCTCTACTCAACACAGATTATAAGATAATAGCTAAACTATTAACAAACAGATTGGCTGACTGTGTACCAAAAATAGTAAAACTGGATCAAACTAGATTTATTAAGAAAAGATGAACATCGAACAATATCTGTAAGTTCATTAACTTAATCCATGCAGTACAAAGAAACAAGATGCCAACAGTGGCGGTTGCCTTAGATGCAGAGAAAGCCTTTGACAGAGTAGAATGGAATTATTTATTCAAAGTACTACAGAGGTTCAACCTACCAGAGAAATATATTAATTGGATTAAAGCATTATATAAGGGACCATTGGTGAAGGTGACAATAAATGGATAAATATCAAGCCAATTTAAATTAAGCAGGTCAACTAGGCAGTGATGTCCACTATCTCCCTCACTGTTCGCATTAGCTATAGAACCATTGGCAGAACGGATAAGAACAGAAAATAAAATACGAGGGATAAAAATAAAAGAGAAGGAATATAAAATCAGTCTATTTGCAGATGACATCATAGTATACTTAACAGAACCAGAATTATCAATAAAAGAATTACATAAGAAATTGAAAGAATAAGGAGAAGTATCAGGGTACAAGATCAAAGCAAATATAAGTGAAGCGATGCCAATGAATAATGCGAATTTCACAAAGTTTAAGAAAAAAATCACCATTTAAATGGCAAACAAAAGCAATTCAATACCTAAGTATTCAACTAGATAATAATCTAGACCATCTATACAAATTAAATTATCAGACATTAATGAAGAGATTACAAGATGACTTAGAACATTGGAAAGATTTACCACTAACACTGATAGGAAGGGTAAATTGCATTAAAATGAATATCTTCCCAAGGATACAATCATTACCAATTCACCTAACCGAGAAATTCTTCAAGGAGCTAAAGAAAATAATAAGGAAATTCGTATGGAAAGGGGGGAAACTGAGTATAGTGCTAGATAAAGAAATAGAATGGTATAAACAAGGGGGCTTACAGCTACCAAACTTTAAGAATTATTATAGAGCAGCACAATTAAGATACCTATCAGATTTTTATCAAACAAGGGAAAAACCAGATTGGACCAGATTAGAGCTAGATAAAATAGGGGAGAAGGTATCTGAACATACTATATAAGTGGGATGAAAAGCTGGTGCAACAGGGGAATTCACCAGTACTGCACCATTTGCTCAACATTTGGAAGAAGATTCATGTAGAAATGAAAAAAACAAATTATCAACTACCAAAATTAATATTGACGCAAAATCAACTAATCCCCTTCACAATAGATAACTTTTCTTTTAGACAATGGGAGAAAAAAGGGATCAAAAGAATAGAAAATTGTTTTTCGGGAAATAAATTATTATCTTTTGAACAAATGAGGTACAAATATCGTATAACTCAAGGTATAATGTTTGAATACCACCAACTGAAAACCTACTTGAAGGACAAATTTGGAAGCAGGCTGAGGTTACCAGAAGGAAGCAGTTTTGAATATCTGATTACAGACACAATGATAATTAAAAGATTTATAAAAAACATGTACATCAAACTGCAAGAGAAAGAGAATGAGGAAATAAGCTGTAAACCCAAACAAAAGTGGGAACAAGATCTAAACATAAAGATAAAGAATGAAACATGGGAAAAGCTATGCTCTGGAACTATGAGAAATACAATAAACACGAGGTTACGCATGATACAATATAATTGGTTACACAGGCTATACACCATGCCCCAAAAGTTAAATAAATGGGACCCAACAGTGTCAGATAGATGTTTTCGCTGTAAGGAGGAAACGGGAACAACAGTACATGCAATTTGGGCATGTGAGAAAGTGGAAAAGTTTTGGGAAGATCTAAATCAGGTATTAAATAAAATCACAAAAAGCAACATACCAAAAAATCCAGAGATCTTTCTTCTAAGTAATATAAGAAGTAAAGAACTTGGACTCGATTTGGATGGAGCACAAAAAAGATTTATTATGATATCCTTAGCTGTAGCAAAAAAATGTATTATGTCAACCTGGAAATCAGAAGATAGCCTGAGAATACAGCAATGGTACATAGAAATGAATCAATGTATTCCATTGGAAAAAAAATAACATATAATTTAAGAAATAACATCATAATATTCGAACAAAATTGGGAACCGTACATGGAACACAACAGAGAAGTCTTACCGCGGACCTCCACTGCCTAAAATGGCAGAATGAGAAGAAGTCGAAATGAACTGACCCAGTGTGTAAAAGTAGATGACACAATTTTCTTATTTATTTTCATTGTGTGATGACATTGTTTAATGGGTTTAATGTATCATATATATTGAACATTGAGTGGGTGGGGAGGGGGGTGGGAAGGAGGGAGGGAAGGGAGGGGGAAAAAGGGGAGAAAATGACACTGTGTATATTAAAGAGGGAAAGGTTTATGTGTATTTTGGTCAATATGGTTCACAGTGTGAAAAATGAAAACTTTTCTTTAAAAGAATGCTTTCCATCAATTTACCTACCACAGATGTCAAAATAATTGCTAGGCTTGCTCCTTGAACTCTTTTTAAACAAAGGAACCACATGCACAACACACCAATCCTGCAGCACTATACCCGTCTCTAATGACATTTGAAAAATCACTGCCAGAGCCTCCCTATTTCCACACTAACTTCTCTTAAGGTCCTGGGTAAAATCCTGTCAGGACCTGGAGAGTTATCCACCTTTATATGTTTCAAAAGCTCCAGTACTACCTCTTTCTTAAACACTATAGTCTTCATATATACCCCCTTTGCTTCTTTTACCCTGCACAGTTCAATATCCTTCTCCTCAGTAAATACTGAGGAAAAGAAATTGTTCAAGATCTACCCCATCTCTTTTGGCTCCACACCCATTTGTCCTTTCTGATTCTCTATTGAACCAATTTTATCTCTCACTTTCCTTTTGCTATTTACATATTTGTAGAAACCCTTTGGATTTATTTTCACCCTACTTGCTATAGCCACCTCGTACCTTTTTTTAAGCTTTACTAGTTTCTTTCTTAAGATTCTTTTTACATTCAATATAGTACCCAAACATCTCCTTTTTCCCCTGTTTCTTATATTTATTGTAGTATTCTCTCTTTTTTCAAACCAAATTTCCAATATCCCTTGAGAACCATGGCTCTATCAAACTTTTGACCTTACCTTTCAATCTAACAGGTAGATAAAGATTTTGTACTCTTAAAACCTCTCCTTTAAAAGATCTCCATTTCTCTATTACATCCTTCCCAGAAAATAAATTGTCCCAATCCATCCCTTGTAAATCCTTTCGCTTCTCCTCAAACTTAGGTTTTCCCCACTCAAAAGCCTCAACTCTGGGCCCAGACCTATCCTTTTCCATAATTACCTTGAAGCTAATGGCACTATGATCACTGGACCCGAAGTGCTCCCCCACACATAACTCTGTCATCTGATCTATCTCATTCCCCAACAGTAAATCCAACACAGCTCCCTCTCGAGTTGGTACCTCCATGTATTGATGTAAAAAGTTATCATGCACGGATTTTACAAACTCAAACCCATCCAGCCCTTTCACAGAATGGGTTTCCCAATCAATATTTGGAAAATTTAAATCCTCCACAATCACTACACTGTGCTTATTACAAATATCTGCTATCTCCCTACTAATTTGTTCCTCTAATTCATGTTCCTCATTCGGTGGTCTATAATACACCCTTATAATTGTAACTTCCCCTTTCCCATTCCTCAATTCCACCCAAATAGCCTCCCTGGATAAGCCTTCTATTCTATCGCACCTAAGCACCACTGTAATATTTTCTCTAACAAGTAGTCCAACCCCACCCCCTCTTGCCCCCCTCCGGTTCTATCACACCTAAAGCAACTAAATCCTGGAATATTTAGCCGCCATTCACATCCCTCCTGTAACCATGTTTCACTAATTGCTACCACATCATACTTCCAAGTGTCAATCCATACCTTCAGCTCATCCACCTTCCTTACAATGCTCCTAGCATTAAAATATATGCATTTTAGAGATTTCCCACTTTTTACTTCCTGTATGCCCCTATCTTTACCAACTTCTCTCTTATGATCTTTAGCAATCAACCTCTATCCATCTTCATATAGAGCATCTCCCTTTTACAGAGGAACATAGGAAGTAGGAACAGGAGTAGGCCAAAAATGGCCCATCGAGCCTGCTCCACCATTCAATAAGATCATGGCTGATCTAATTTATGACCTCACTCCACCTACCTGCCTTCTCCCCATATCCCCTAATTCCTCTATCATGTAAAAATTTATCTAACCAAATTTTAAATATGTTGAATGAAGCAGCCTCAACCACTTCCCTGGTTATAGAATTCCAAACATTCACTACTCTCTGGGAAAAACTATTTTTCCTCATCTCTGTCCTAAATCTACTCCCCCGAATCTTGAGACTGTGTCCTCTCGTTTTAGTTTCCCCGGCCAGCTCAAAAAACCTTCCTACATCTATCCTATCCATACCCTTCATAATCCTATATGTTTCTATAAGATCTCCTCTCATTCTTCTGAACTCAAGCGAATACGATCCTATCACCTGCCTTCCCCCCCCCCCCCAAACACTGTCTACAAGCTTTCTCTTATTGCACTCTAACCTTCTCCTTGCTCTTCTCCTTCATTTGGTTCCTATGTGCAGGGAACTGGAGAAATGAAGGGAATGAAATTGAGTTCTTACAGAAAGCTATCTAACAGAAATATCCAGCAGGATTAGGCAAACGGAAATACAGACCTCTTGCACACTTCTGTTTGTTGCTTACCATTTTGTCAGGATGTGGAATTTACAGGCTGGAAAATCTGCAGGAAATTTGAATCACATCTCCAGCAATATTTTACCTACAGTGGAGAGAATCCCTTGTCATAATTCATAATCCCCAGATAATCAGGAAATAGGAAACCATCGTTGGACAGGGAGCCAACAATAGACCATGAGGCCCAAATTTCCACATTTTTATTTTTAAATTTAAAATATTAATTTGAATTTTTAATTTGCTGCAGAAAAGAGGAATATCTGAGAGAAAATATAAGCAGGTGAAGCAAAATTATCAGGCCAGCTTTAAGTATTTGATGACCTTGTATAAATCCTTTGTCATAAACATACTTAATTATCGAGGATAATTTCCCCAAAGATAAAGTCGAGTGATTCATCTTTCCTGCATACAAGTTTGTATCCTTGACTCTCACTATTAGGAAATATGCCAGAGGATATCTGTAAATTTTGCTACTTTTCATCTCCATCTCCCAGTTTTGCTCACTTGCAGAATCTCTCGTATCTAAATAGAAAGGTTGTCTTTTAGTGTGACCTGAAAATATTGATATACAGGCCTATGTTCTGACATTCAGTTCATGGATATAGATGTGGTTCAAGCTGATGTCAAAATTCAAATCCATGGAATACACCAATTTAATGATTCTTGTGGTGATCTCGGGATTTCTGCCTGTGCCACGTGCCAGAGAGGGTAGGAACAGGAAATTGTGGCAGATGAATTGGGGCAGGGGACAGGGGTTCAAATTTGTGGATCATTCAAATCTCTTCTGTGGGAAGAGATCACTGTACTAAAAATATGGACTGCACCTGAACTGGAGGGGACCAATATCTTGATGGGCAGCTGGAGCTGTTGGGGAGGGTTTTAACTAGTTTGGTGGGGGGGGGGGTGGGAATCAGAACGTGAGGGCAGAGATTAGGGTAGAAGGGAACCAGGGAGTTAGGGAAAAGAAAGAGGAAATTAGAAAAACTGTCAAAATAAAGTACAGCAAAGACAAAAAGGACAGGGAAGTGAAAAGATGGATAATTTATTGTACAATAGAAAGACAGCAACATCGGTAACAGATTCTGGTCTTAGGGAAATGGACAAATGCATGGGGCTTTAGGAATAAAATAGATGACATTGTACAGCTACACATTGAAAGATATGACAATGTCCCCATCACTGTGATGTGGGTTAATGATGGATGTGATTAGGAGCTGAACGTCCAAGGGTACATATTGTTAGGAAAGATGGGCAGATAGGTAGAGGGGGTGGTGTGGCCCTGATGATAATCACTAGAAAGAAGGGGCATAGTGAGAGATGGGGTAGAATCTGTATGGGTTGAGTTAAGATAAGGCAAGGGTAAAAGGACTCTAATGGCAGTTATATACAGGCCCTCAAACACCAGCCGGGACGTGGACAACAGGTTACAGCTGAAAATAGAAAAAGTGTGTCTGAAGGAGAAGGTCAAGATTATTATGGGAGATTTTAATATGAAAGGGGATTGGGAATATCAGGAAGGTGCAGGATCTCAGGAAAAAGAGTTTGTAGAATGCCAAAATGATGGCTTTTTGGATCAGCCCACCAAAGAATTGGCAGTTTTGGATTGGGTGATGCATAATGATCAGCAGTAAAGAGAGTGAATGCTATGCTGACATTCATTTCAAGTTGAAGAGACTCTATGGGGCACCGGTGAGACCTCATTTGGAGAACTGTGTACAGTTCTGGGCCCCTTATCTTAGAAAGGAAGTTATGATGTTGGAGAGAGTGCAGGGAAGATTTGCCAGGATAATTGCTGGAATGCAGGGGCTAACATATGAGGAACATTTAGCGACTCTTGAACTGTATTCATTGGAGTATAGAAGAATGAGAGGGGATCTGATAGAAACACTTTAGATGCTAAAAGAATTGGACAGAGTAGATGTGAATAAGATGTCTCCTTTGGTGGGTGAATCCAGGACAAGAAGGCACAGTCTTAGAATTAGAAGGTACCCATTTAAAGCAGAGATGAGGAGAAATTTCTTCAGCCAGAGGGTCTTGGATTTTTGGAATTAATTGCCACATACAGTTTAAGGGGGACATTGATAGCTATCTAATTAGTTAATGTTTGAAAGGATGTGAGGAAAAAGCTGGAACTTGGACTAAATGTAGGAAATGTAGGAATAAATGTAGGAACTCAGGGTGGATTTATGGAGCAAACTTGATGAGTTGAATGGCCTACTTCAGTTCCTTTACTTGTGATCTTGGGAAGTCCAGCACAAACCTTTCAGGGACTCGAGAGGATATTTGAAAGGATCAAGCAAGGTATCAATGATAATGTTTGATAGGTATAGGAAAATGAGAAGGAGGGGCAGAAGCAGGCTTATTAATCCCTTGATCAACTTCACCAGTTAGTAAGATAATAACTTTGTTTCTTAAACTTTATTTTTCTTCCTATTCCTTTTCTTTGATTCATAGAACCGTAGAATGCTGCAGCACAGAGATAGACCCTTTGGCCCATCCAGCCCATGCCTGGTCGCATCCACCTGTAGTCCTCCCATCCATGTACTTACCTAATTTCTATTAAATGTCAAAATCAAATCTGCATCCACCACTTCTGCTGGCAGCTCATTTCACACTCTCACCAACCTCTGAGTGAAGATGTTTCCCCTAATGTTCTCCTTAAACATTTCATTTCTCCTTCTTATCTTTCCCAAACTTAGTGGAAAAAGCCTGATTCCATTTCCCTAAGTGCACCCCTCATAACTGTGTATACCTCCATCAAATCTCCGCTTATTCACTGACACGACACTGAATAAACCTATTCAACCTTTCCCTGTAACTCAGTCCTTCAAGTCCCGGCAACATCCTTGTAAATATCCTCTGCACTCTTTCCAACTTTCTGATATCTTTCTTGTAGTTAGGTGACCAAAACTACATATAATTCCCTACAATTGGCTTTATCAATGTCTTTCAACACAGCATCCCAACTACTACCCTCAATACTTTATGAAGGTCAATGTGCCAAAAGCTTTCTTTATGACTTTATCTGTCTGAGACACCACTTTAAAGGAGTTATGTATCTGTGTTCCAGATCTCTCTGTTCTCTTTTCTACCACACCCTGCAGTGCCCACTGTTTACTGTGTAAATCCTACCCTGGCTCATTCTCCTCACACTTCTCTGCATTTAAATTTTAAATTTAAATTAGACGTACAGCACAGTAACAAGTCTTTTCAGCCCACAAGCCCGTGCTACCCAATGATACCCAATTGACCTACAACAGCCCCTCCCTCCCCCTGCTGCATTTTGAAGGGTTGGGGGAAACCAGAACACTTGGAAGAACCCCACATAGTATCAGGGAGAATGTACAATCTCCTTATAAATTCTATCTGCTATTTGGCACCCCATTGTTCCAGCTGGACCAGACACCACTCCAAGAACAGTACAGCACAAAACAGGCCCTTCAGCCCACAATGTTGTGCTGACCCATATATTTCATCCTAAAAAAATTCTAATCCCTCCCTAACCCATAACCCTCTATTTTTCTTTCATTCATGTGTCTGTCTCAAAGTCTTTTAAATGCCCCCAATGTTTCAGCCTCTACCACCATCCCTGGCAAGGCATATCAGGGCCCCTGTTACATTCTCCCTTTGGATGCATTTCAGTTTATCCAGAGGTGTTCTGTTGTGTTCCTCCTCATGACCACCCAGCAGTGTTATTAATACTATCCTTGAGAAGTCAATGAACTCTACCAATTTTAGTAGTTCTTCAGAAGAGCAGCATCATTAGTCAAAGAACCACACTAAGTGCTCCAAGTGTAGTCTGACATTCACATTCACAGCATGTGAGCATTTAATGCCCATCCCTAATTTCTCTGAGAAGCTGGCAGTGAGTTCCCATTATTTTGAAACTAGCTATCTGGCTTTCCATCCCATAGGATGATGATGGTTTCTTTCAGTCAGTTTAATGGTCATTTATTGCTGGGATTTAGCTGCACAGAAATTGGCTTCAGCACTTACTTCGTAAAAAGTAAAAGAATAGGAATTGGTCCTCTTGTAGATCAAAGTGGTCAACTGTGTATGGAGCCAAAACAGATGTGGGAGATCTTCAATGGGATTTTACATTTTTATGAGCCCAGAGGATCCAGCAATAGATATTCACCATGACAAATGGTTACAAACAAAAGTTGTTTTTAATTATCTTTGAACATGAAAATAGAATCAAACTTTAACATCTCTAATGACTTAAGTAACCTAACTTAACCCCCTTCTAATTCGAAGCTCATGTGTAGGTAATGTGTGAGTAAGTTCAGAAAAGTTCTTTGGTTCACAGTCTAATCTCACTTCTCATTTCTCCAAGTTCTCTGGTTGCAGGCAATTCTTATACTGTGCACAGAATTTAATATTTATAAAGTTCACAAGGCTTTGGTGCTTGAAAAGTAAATGGTTACCGCTCAGGAACGTTCTTGCTTGTTTTCAGAGAGAGATGTGTTGTTCCAGGACATCCACCACTGATGTACTTCCATCAGCCATTTCAGTGTCTTGCTGACAAAACTTGCCCCATCAGGGTTCTCCAGATGATAACCTCTTTCTTTCAGGTCACCAGAGAGTTCCTTTTTTTTTCTCTTATTCCAAGTGAAATATTAAGCAGCCAGACCTCTCCTCTTGCATGAACCACAAGGGCTTAGACCAGGCTGTCAAATGGCTTGTCCTGTTCCAGTCCAGCTATTTCTGCTGGGTGCCACTGTCAAGTGATCACTCTCTCTCTCTCTCTCTCTCTCTCTCTCTCTCTCGCTCTCTCTCTCTCTCGCTCTCTCTCTCTCTCTCTCTCTCTCTCTCTTTCTCTCTCTCTTCTTACAAACCACATAACCCTCTCAGAACAGTTCTCTTTGAGTCATAGCAGCTCCAACATGCTCTTTCATCGGTTGCCTTTTGTAAACAACCATCAATTGATGAAGTCTCTTGAGCATTCTCCAAAACTCTTGCAAAAGCTGTGTAGCCAATATGTCTAACATGGGGCCGAGCTCAAGTATTTCAAATAAGATCTGTTTTTAAATGTTTGTACATGACCTATGTTAACAAGCCCTGCCCCAATTTATCTCCCAAAAGCATAAATATATATTATATATCTATATATATTTATATATATATATATCTATATATATATAGATATATATATATTTCTTCTTTCTTTGGCTTGGCTTCGCAGATGAAGATTTATGGCGGGGGTAAATGTCCACGTCAGCTGCAGGCTCGTTTGTGGCTGACAAGTCCGATGCGGGACAGGCAGACACGGTTGCAGCGGTTGCAGGGGTAAATTGGTTGGTTGGGGTTGGGTGTTGGGTTTTTCCTCCTTTGTCTTTTGTCAGTGAGGTGGGCTCTGCAGTCTTCTTCAAAGGAGGTTGCTGCCCGCCGAACTGTGAGGCGCCAAGATGTACGGTTTGAGGCGATATCAGCCCACTGGCGGTGGTCAATGTGGCAGGCACCAAGAGATTTCTTTAGGCAGTCCTTGTACCTCTTCTTTGGTGCACCTCTGTCACGGTGGCCGTATAATACGATCTTGGGAAGGCGATGGTCCTCCATTCTGGAGACGTGACACACCCAGCGCAGCTGGATCTTCAGCAGCGTGGACTCGATGCTGTCGGCCTCTGCCATCTCGAGTACTTCGATGTTAGGGATGAGGGCGCTCAAATGAATGTTGAGGATGGAGCGGAGACCATGCTGGTGGAAGCATTCTAGGAGCCGTAGGTGATGCCGGTAGAGGACCCATGATTCGGAGCCGAACAGGAGTGTGGGTATGACAACGGCTCTGTATACGCTTATCTTTGTGAGGTTTTTCAGTTGGTTGTTTTTCCAGACTCTTTTGTGTAGTCTTCCAAAGGCGCTATTTGCCTTGGCGAGTCTGTTGTCTATCTCGTTGTCGATCCTTGCATCTGATGAAATGGTGTAGCCGAGATAGGTAAACTGGTTGACCGTTTTGAGTTTTGTGTGCCCGATGGAGATGTGAGGGGGCTGGTTGTCAAGGTCATAACATCAGTATCCACGGAAGACTGGCATAGTCTACAGAAATGAGGCAAACAAGTAGTGAGATAATGGAACCTATGCATATTGGACAGGAGGAAGTGCTTGCCGTCTTAAGAGAAATAAGGGTGTATTAATCCCCAGCACCTGACAAGGTATTCCCTTGGACCTTGAGGGAGACTAGTGTACAAATTACAGGGTCCCTGAAAGATATATTTCATGGGTGAGGTGCTGAAGGATTGAAGGGCCACTCATATTGTTCTGTTGTTTAAGTAAAACTAAAAATAATCCAGGAAATATGGGCTGGAGAACCTGACATCAGTAGTGGGCATTTTTTTTAAAAATTAGACAAACAGGACAGTAACAGGCCCTTCCATTCCTTGAGCCCATGTCACCCAAATACCCCAAATAAACGACAGCCCCCAGAACTTTTTGAAGGGTGGGAGGAAACTGAAGCAGCTGAAGGAAACCCATGCAGACACAAAGAGAATGTATTGTAATGGATTATAAATATTTGGGAATTTGGTAAGATTTAGAGTAGGTTACATGCATACATACATGTTAAAACAGATTTTATTTGAAAGACTGAAGAATTCATATTAAATAACATTGCAGGATCTCTGGAAATGTGATGCACATTTCACAACTAGGTGATAATTGAAATGATTTCATGAAATGAATGGACTGGATACACTGGCTGTTGAAGGTTCTTCAAGGGTTTTGACAGAGTGGACAGAAAGGTCACTCTTGAGTTTTGTTTACCTAAGGCAACAGCTTGACTAAAGATTAACTCCTATTTTTTGCTGGTGAAGGTGGGGGTTCTGTTACAAGTGAGAGAGTCACGTGAGCTTCCTGGGAGTTGGAAGTTGAGGGTGGAGAGAGAGAGAGAGAGAGAGAGAGAGAGAGAGAGAGAGAGAGAGGGGGGGGGGGGAGAAGACAAGCCCTCTCAACTTGTGTGTGTGTGACACTGAAAATGGCTGAAACAAGCCAGGAAGAGCTGGTTGGAAACAGAAAGTTCCAGAGCAGTGGATGCTGGAATTGCTATCTGTCTGATGTTTCTCTTGTAATAAGTGGAATAGAACGGAACTCTGTGATATCCTGAAGAAAGAAGTTATCATCTGGAAAACCCTAATGGGGCAAGTTTCATCAGCGAGACATTGAGGTGACTAATGGTGGTACCTCAGTTGTGGAAATCCTGGAACAACAAATCTCTCTCTGCAAACCCTACAAGAGCCTTCCTGAGCGGTAAACATTTACCTTTCAAGCACCAAAGCCTGGTGAACTTTATACATGTTAAATTTTGTGCACAGTATAAGAATTGCCTGCAACCAGAGAACTTGGAAGAAGGAGAAGTGATTGAATTGTGAACCAAGGAACTTTTCTTAAATTTACACACACATTACATACACGTGCACTAAGAATTAGAAGGGTTAGTTGAATATAGAGATAAGTTAAAGTTTGATTCTGTTTTCATGATTAAAGTTGATTAAAAGTAACTTTTGTTTAAAAAAACACTTGTCTTGGTGAATGTCTATTGCTGCTGGGTTTTGGGGTCCTTTGGGCTCGTAACAGTACAAACTCCTTGCAGAAATATGAATCTAGGTGACTGGCACTGAAATGCTGTTGGCTTAACCACTATGCTAACCATTCCATAAATTATTGGAAGGTGTTCGAAGAGATCGAATATAACATCATTTGGATAGACAGGGACTGATAAGGGAGCGTCAACATGGAAGGTGTGTGGAAGGTTGCGATTAAATGGGTTTTTCAAGGAGGTTACCAGTAAACTTGATAAAGGAAAGGCCTGTATGTTCTCTACATGGACTTTAATCTTGCCTTTGGCAAGATTCCACATGGGAAGTTAGTTAGGAAGGTTCAGTCACTCAGTGTTCATGGTGAGGCAGTAAATTTTATTAGACATTGGCCTTATGGGAGAAGCCAGATCGTGGATGACTGCCTTGCTGACTGGAGGCCTATCCCTTATGGTGTGACTCAAGGATCAGTGCTGGGTCCACACTGTTACTTGTCATTTATTTTGGAGCAGCACAGTTGGCGTAGCAGTTACTACAGCACCTTTACAGCGGCAGCAATCGGGATCAGGGTTCAAATTCCACACACATTCATAAGAGTTTGTATGTTCATGGGTTTTCCCCAGGGGGGGGTGGGGGTGTAGGTCAATCAGGTGTTATTGGGTGGCATGAAATGGCACCATGGGCTGAAATGGCATGTCTAACTTTTTTTAAAAATTAAAACATAAGATATTACACTTTAGAAGGACAAACATACTGTAATTCTGTGAAAGTGGCCTCATGGGTAGATGGCTTTTGGCATATTGTCCTTCATAAATCAAAGTATAGAGTACAAGACTTGGGATATGTTTGTGAAGTTTTAAAATTTTTAAATTTAGACGTACAGCACTTTATCAGGCCCTTTCAGCCCAGGAGCCAGTGATGATCAATTGAACCAATTTGACCTACAGCATTAGTGTTTTTCTTGTTCTTTCAAGAAGAACAACTTTATGTGGATTTAACACTTAAATGACTTCATTTTCCTAGAGCTGCTTTAACTGACTTACAAGGACAATGCCTGCAACTCCCGTCATATGCCACTTCAGTTTCCACCCATTACATCCTGGGAAATGTAGTTCTGAGAGACAGATAATAACATATCTACTCCCTTTAATTAAAAAAACACAATACGCTGCCCCTAATTTTGTTATCTACTCACAGCTGCAACAGAAATTAACCAATACAGTGTTATATTTAAAATAATATTTTATTATTAATTACTAATAATATATCATCTTATCTAACTTATCTAAACTTATCTAACAAACACAACTATGTACAAACATATGTGCGTGTGTGTGTGTGTGTGTGTGTGTGTGTGTGTGTGTGTGTGTGCGCGCGCATGCGTGTGTGTCTGTGGGTGTGTGAGGGTGTGTGTAAGTGTGTGTAAGTGTATGTGAGTGTGTGGGTGATTATGGGTGTGTGAGTGTATGTGTTTGTGTTTGGATGTGTGTGGGGGATTGTGTGTGTGAGTGTGTGTGGACATGTGCGTGTGGATGTGTGTGTGCATGTGTGTGTGTGGATGTGTGAGGGTGTGTGAGTGGATGTTTATGGGTGTGTGTTTGAGTGTGTGTGGGAATGTGTGTGTGTGGGTGTGTGTGTGAGTAAGTGTGTGTGTGGACATGTGCGTGTGGATGTGTGTGTGCATGTGTGTGTATGTGTGTGTGTGGATGTGTGAGGGTGTGTGTGTAAGTGTGTGTGTGGGAGGTTGTGTGTGTGGGTGTGGTTGTGCATGTGTGTGTGTGTGGGTGTATGTGTGAGTGAGTGTGCGTGGGGTGTGTTTGTGATTTTGTGTGTGTGTGAGAGTGTGTTTGTGTGGGTATGTGTGGGCATGTGTGTGTGGGTGTTGGTTTGTTTGTTTGTGTGTGTGTAAGTGTGAGTGTGTAAGTGTGTGCATAAGTATATGTGTAAGTGTGTGGAAGTGGGTGTTTGTGGGTGTGTGTTTGAGTGTGTGGATGTGTGAGTATGTGTGTGGGTGTATGTTTCTGGGTATGTGTTTGGTTGTGTGTGTATGTGAGAGTGTGTGAGTGCATGTTTGAATGTGTCTGTCTGTTTGTGGTGTGTGTGGACAATTGTGTGTTGTATGTGTGTGCAGGTGTGTGTGTGGATGTTTGTGGGATTTTGTGTGTTTGAGTGTGTGTGTGAGAGAGTATGTTTGTGTGTGGGCATGTGTGTGTGGTTGTGCATATGTGTGTGTGGCTGTGTGTATAAGTATGTGTGTAAGCATGTGCATGTTTGTTGGTGTGTGTTTGAGTCTATGGGTATATGTATGTGGGTGTGTGTTTGGTTGTGTGTGTATGAGAGAGTGTGTGAGTACATGTTTGAGTGTGTGTCTGTTTGTGTTGTGTGTGGGCAGTTGTGTGTGTTTGTATTTGTGTGTAGGTGTGTGTGGGTGTTTGTGGAATTTTGTGTGTTTGAGTATGTGGGCAAGTGTGTGCTTGTTGTTGTGTGTGTAGTTGTGCGTGCGTGTGTGGGTGTTTGTGGGTTTGTGTGTGTGTTTGAGTGTGTGTTTGTGTGGGTGAGTGAGAATGTGTGTGTGAGTGTGGGCATATTATGTGTGGGTGTGGGTTTGTTTGGGTGTGTGTTTGTGTGTGAGTGTGGGTGTTTGAATGTGTGTTTGTTTGTGTGGTTGTATGTGTGTGGGTGTGTGTTTGGCTGTATGTGAGTGTGTGTGTGAGTGGGTGTTTGAGTGTGTATGTGAGTGGGTGTTTGAGTGTGTGTGTGGGCATGTGTGTGTTTGTGGGTGTGTGTGTGGGTGTGCATGTGCGTGTGTGTGTGGGGATGTTTGTGGATTTGTGTGTGTGTGAGTTTGTGTTTGTGTGGATGTGTGAGAGTATGTGTGTGTAAGTATGTGTGTTTAAGTGTGTGTGTTTGAGTGTTTGTGTGTGCATGTGGGTGTATGTGGGTGTGTCTTTGTATGTGTGGGTGTATTTGTGTGTGTGTTTGGTTGTGTGTGTATGTCAGTGTGTGTGAGTGCATGTTTGAGTGTGTGTGTCTGTTTGTGGTGTGTGGGCAGTTGTGTGTCATATGTGTGTGTGTAGCTGTGCATGTGTGTGGGGGTGTTTGTGGGATTTTGTGTGTTTGAGTGTGTGTATGTGTGGGTGAGTGGGAGTGTGTGCATGAGTGTGGGCATATTTTTTGTGTGGGTGTGGGTTTGTTTGGGTGTGTGTTTGTGTGTGTGTGAATGTGTCTGTGAGTGGATGTTTGAGTGTGTGTGTGGGAATATGTGTGTTTGTGTGAGTGTTTGGTTGTGTGTGTGTGGGTGTGCATGTGCATGTGTGTGTGTGTGGGTGTTCATGGATTTGTACGTGTGAGTGTATGTGTTTGTGTGAGTGTGACTGTGTGAGTGTTTGTGTTTGAGTGTGTGTGGGTGCATGTGTTTGAATGTATAGGTGTGTGTGGATGTGTGTGTATGTGTGAATGAGTGTGTGTGTGTGAGTGTGTGTGGGGGTGTTTGTAGGTTTGTGTGTGTGAGAGTGTGTTTGTGTGGGTACGTGTGACTGTGGGCATGTGTGTGTGGGTTTGTTTGGGTGTGTGTGTGAGTGTGTGTGTTTGAATGTATATTTGTGTGCATGTGGGTGCATGTGTGTGGGTGTGTGTTTGGCTGTGTGTGTGTTAGAGTGTTTGTTTGAGTGGGTGAGCGAGTGTGTGTGTGTGAGTGTGGGCATATTTGTGTGTGAGTGTGGGTTTGTTTGGGTGTGTGTTTCTGTGTGACTGTGAGTTTTTGAATGGGTGTTTGTGTGTGTGTAAGTGTGTGTGTGAGTGGGTATTTGAGTGCATGTGTGGGCATATGTGTTTGTGGGTGTGTGTGTGGTTGTGTGTTTGGCTCTGAGTGAGTTTGTGTGTAGGTGGGTGTTTGAGTGTGTGTGTTGGCATATGTGTGTGTGTGTGTGTGTGTGCATGTGCGCGTGTGTGTGTGGGTGTTTGTGGATTTGTGTGTGTGTGAGTGAGTGTTTGTGTGGGTGTGTGAGAGTATGTGTTCATGTGAGTGTGTGAGTGTGATGTGTGAGTGTGTGTGTTTTTGTGTGTATGTTTGAGTGTTTGTGTGAGTGTGTGTGGGTGTGTGTTAGTTTGTGTGTGTGCATGTGGGTGTGGGTATGTGTGTATGTGTGTGTGTATGGGGGTGTGTGGGTAATTGTGTGTGTGTGTGGGGGTTGTTTGTGGGTTTGTGTGTGTAAGAGTGTGTTTGTGTGGGTGTGTGTGAGTGTAGGCATGAGTGTGTGGGTGTGTGTTTGGCTGTGTGTGTGTGTGTTTGTGTAAGTGTTCATGTGTGTGTGGGTGCAAGTGTATTTGTGGGTGTGTGTGGGCATGGGTGTGTGCATGTGGGTGTATGGGTGTGGGTGTGAGTTTGAGTGTGTGGGTGTGTGAGTATGTGTGCAGGTGTATGTGTGTGGGTGTGTGTTTGATTGTGTGTATATGTGAGTGTGCATGTGAGTGCATGTTTGAGTGTTTGTGTGTGTTTGTGGTGTGTGTGGGCAGTTGAGTGTGGTTCTGAGGGTGTGTGAGTGTTTGTGGGTGTGCATGGGCATGTGTGTGTGTGTGTGTGTGTGTGTGTGTGTGTGTGTGTGTGTGTGTATGAGAGAGAGAGAGAGAGAGTGGGTGTGTGAGTGTTGTGAGACCATGTATGAGTGTGTGTGTGTGAGTATGTGTGTGTAGGCATGTGTGTTTGTGTTTGTGTGTGTGTGGGGGGGCATTTGTGTGTGGTTATTGTGGGTGTGCATGTGTGAGTGTGCGTGTTTGTGGGGTTGTGTGTGTTTTAGTAGGTGTTTGTGTGGGTGTGTGAGAATGTGTGTGTGTGTGTGAGTGTGTGTGTGAGAATGTGTGTTTGTGAGTGTATATGTGTGTTTGGCTGTGAGTGTATGTTTGGTTGTGAGTGTGCGTGTGGTTGTGAGTGTGTGTGTGTGCATGTGTGTGAGTGTGTACTTGTGGGTGGGTGGGTGTGTTTGTGCATGTGTGTTTGTGTGGGTATGTGTGTTTGTGTGTGTCTGTGGGTGTGTGTGTACGTGTGTGGGTGTGTGTTTGGCTGCGTCTGATTGTGTGTATGTTTAAGAGTTTGTGTGAGTGTGTATGGGCATGTGTGTGTGTGGACGTGCATCTGTGTGTGTGTAGGTGTTTGTGTGTGAGAGTGTGTGTTTTAGTGTGTGTTTGTGTGGGTGTGTGAGAGTGTGAGTGTGTGTGAGAGAGTGTATGTTTGAGTGTTTGTGTGAGAGTATGTGGGTGTATGTATGTGGGTGTGTGTTTGGCTGTGTATGAGTGTGTGTGTGAGTGGGTGTTTGAGTGTGCATGTGAATGTGCGTTTGTGGGTGTATGTGCATTTGTGGGTGTGTGACGGAATGTGAGTGTGTGGTTGTGTGTGTAGGTGTGTGTATGCGCATGTGTGTGTGGGTGTTTGTGGGTTTGTGTGTGTGTGTGAGAGTGTGAATGTGAGCATGTGTGTTTCAGTGTTTATGTGAGTGTGTGTGGCTGTGTATGTGTGTGTGTGGATGTGATTTTTTTCTATGTGTGTGTGGATGTGTGTGTGTTTGTGTGAGTGTAAGTGTGTGTTTGTGGGTGTGTGTTTGAGTGTGTGTGTGTGTGTGAGTATCTGTGTGTGTTTGAGGGTGTGTATGTGGGTGTGTGTTTGAGTGTGTGGGTCTGTGAGTATGTGTGTGTGTTTGAGTGTGTGGGTGTGAGTATGTGTGTGTGGGCATGCGTGTGTCTGATTCATGCATTTGTGTGTGAGGTTGTGTATGTGTGTGAGTGTTTGTGGGTTTGTGTGTGTGAGTGTGACTGTGTGAGTGTGTGTTTTTGAGTGTGTGTGTGTGTTTGAGTGTGTGTATGGGTGTATGTGTGTTTGTAGGTGTTAGTGTGTGTTTGGCTGTGGGTGTGTGTTCGATTGTGAGTGTGTGGGCGCATGTGTGTTTGTGGGTATGTGTGGGCATGTGTGTCTGGATGTTTGTGGGTTTTTGTGTGTGAGTGTGTGTTTTAGTATGTGTTTGTGTGAGTGTGTGAGATTGTGTGTGTGTGAGTGTGACTATGTCAGTGTGTGTGTTTGAGTTTTTGCATGAGTGTGTGTGAGTGTTTGTGGGTTTGAGTGTGTGTTTGTGGGTGTGTGTTTGTGTTTGCATATGGATATGTGTATGTGTGTACATGTGTGGATGTGTGTGAGTGTGTGTGTACGTAGGTGTGTAAGTGTGTGCATGTGGGTGTTTGTTGGTGTGTGTTTGAGTGTGTGGGTGTGTGAGTATTTGTGTGCATGCATGTCTGTGGGTGTGTGTTTGGTTGTGTGTTTATGTGAGTGTGTGTGAATGCATGTTTGAGTGTGTGAATGTGTTTGTGGTGTGTCTCGGCAGTTTTTTTCTGTGGTTGTATATGTGTGTGGATATGTGTGTGTGTGGTTGGGTGTTTGTGGGATTTTGTGTGTATGAGTGTGTGTGGGCATATGTGTGTTTGTGGGTGTGTGTGGTTGTGTGTGTGCATGGGGGTCATTTTGTGGGTTTGTGTGTTTGAGTTTGGGTGTTTGAATGTGTGTTTGTGTGGGTGCATGGGTATGTGGGTTTATGTGTGTGGGTGTGTGTTTGGCTGTGTGTGTGTGGGTGAGTGTGTGTGTGTGGGTGTATGTGTGTGTGTGGGTATATGTGTGTTTCTGCGTGTGTGTTTCTGGGTGTGTGTGTGGTTATGTGTATGTGGGTGTGCATGTACATGAGTGGGGGGGTGTTTGTGGATTTTTGTGTGTGTGAGCGTGTGGTTGTGTGGGTGTGTGAGAGTATGTGTGTGACTGTGTAAGAGTGTGTTGGAGTGCATGTGTTTGAGTCTGTGTGAGTATGTGTGGATGTGTGTGTGTTTGTGTGTGCATGTGGGTGTGTGTGTATGTGTGTTCATGATTGTGTGTATGGATGTGTGGGTGTGTGTAAGTATGTGTGTGGGTGTACATGTGTGGGTGTGTGAGTATTTGTGTGGGTGTATGTGTGTGGGTATGTGTCTGTGGGTGTATGTCTGTGGGTGTATGTCTGTGGGTGTGTGTTTGGTTGTGCATGTGAATGCATGTTTGAGTGTGTGTAGATGTTTGTGGTGTGCATAGGCAGTTGTGTGTGGTTGTATGTGTGTGTGTGGGTGTTTATGGGATTTTGTGTTTGAGTGTATGTGTGTGTGTGTGAATGTGTGTGGGCACATGTATGTGTGGGCATGTGTGTGTGTGGTTGGGCATGTGTGTGTGGGTTTTTGTGGGTTTGTGTGTGTGACAGTGTATGTTTGAGTGTGTGTTTGTGTGGGCGAGTGAGAGTGTGTGTGATTGTGGGCATGTGTGTGTTGATGTGGGTTTGTTTGGGTGTGTGTTTGGGTGTGTGTGAGTCTGTGTGAGTGGGTGTTTGAGTTTGTGGGTGTGTGTGCCTTTGTGTGGGTGTATATGTGTGGGTGCATGTCTGTGGGTGTGCCGTTGTGTGTGTGAATGCATGTTTGAGTATGTGTAAGTGTTTGTGGTGTGTGTAGGCAGTTGT
This sequence comes from Narcine bancroftii, assembly GCF_036971445.1. NCBI lineage: Eukaryota > Metazoa > Chordata > Chondrichthyes > Torpediniformes > Narcinidae > Narcine > Narcine bancroftii. The sequence continues at coordinate 67,584,589 of NC_091475.1, read as the reverse complement.
GTGTGGTTGTATGTATGTGTGCGGGTGTGTTTGGGTGTTTGTGAGATTTTGTGCATGTGTGAGTGTGTGTTTGAGTGTGTGTGAGTGTGTGTGTGCATATGTGTGTTTGTGGGTGTGTCTGGGCATGTGTGTGTGTGGTTGGGCATGTGTGTGTGGGTTTTTGTGGGCGTGTGTGTTTGAGTGTGTGTTAGTGTGGGCAAGTGAATGTGTGTGTGTGTGTGTGTGTGTGTGTGTGTGTGTGTGTGTGTGTGTGTGTGTGTGTGTGTGAGTGTGTGTGTGTGATTGTGGGCATGTGTGTGGGTGTGGGTTTGTTTGGATGTGTGTTTGTGTGTTTGTGTGTGGATGTTTGAATGTGTGTTTGTGTGTGTATGGGGGAGTTTGTGTGGATGTATGTGTGTGGGTTTATGTGGGTGGATGTGTGTTTGGCTATGTGTGAGTGGGTGTGCATGGGTGTTTGAGTTTGTGGGTTTATGTGTGTGGATGTGAGTTTGGCTATGTGTGATTGTGGATTTGTGTGTGTGTGAGTGGGTGTGCATGGGTGTTTGAGTGTGTGGGTGAGTGTGTGTGTGTGGGTGCACGTGTGTTTGTGGATGTGTGTGTGTGGTTGTATGTAAGTGGGTGTGCATGTATGTGTGTGTGTGATTGTGGATTTGTGTGTGTGAGTGTGTGTTTGATTGTGTGTTTGTGTATGTGTGTGAGAATGTGTGTGTGTGAATGTGTGTGAGTGTGACTGTGTAAGAGTGTATTGGATTGCATGTTTTTGAGCCTTTGTGCAAGTGTGTGTGTTTGTGTGTGTGCATGTGGGTGTGTATGGATGTGTGGGTGTGTGTGTAACTATGTGTGTGTGGGTGTATGTGTGAGTGTGTGTGTGTGATTGTGAGTATGTGATTGTGAATGTGTGTGTGAGTGCATGTTTGAATGTGCGTGTGTTTGTGGTGTGTGTGGGCAGTTGTGTGCGGTTGTATGTGTGTGTGTGTGGGTGGGTGTTTGTTGATTTTTGTGTATGTGTGAGTGTGTATTTGAGTGTGTGTTTTTGTGTGTTTATGTTGGCATGTGTGTGTGGGTGTGTTTTGCTGTGTGTGTTTGGCTGTGTGTGGGTTTTTGTGGGTTTGTGTGTGTGACAGTTTGTGTTTGAGTGTGTGTTTGTGTGGGTGAGTGAGAATGTGTATATGTCTGGGCATATGTGTGTAGGTGTGGGTTTGTTTGCATGTGTGTTTGTGTTTTTGAGTGTGGGTGTTTGAATGTGTGTTTGTGTGTGTATGGGTGTATGTGTGTGGGTGTGTTTGGCTGTGTGTGAGTGGGTGTTTGAGTGTGTGTGTGGGTGTATGTGTGTTTGTGGGGGTGTGTGATGTTGTGTGTATGTGGATATGCATGTACGTGTGTGTGGGTGTTTGAGGATTTTTGTGACTGTGTGTTTGAGTGTGTGTTTGTGTGGTGTGAAAGTATGTGTGTGTGAGTGTGTGTGTGAGAGTGACTGTGTAAGAGTGTGTTGGAGTGCATGAGTTTGAGTCATTGTGTGAGTGTGTGTGAATGTGTGTGTGTTTGTTTGTGTGTGCATGTGGGTGTGTGTGTATGTGTGTTCATGTGTGTATGTGTAATATGTGTGTGTGGGTGTATGTGTGAATGTGTGTGTATAAGAGTGTGCATGTGGGTGTATGTGTGTGGGTGTGTGTTTGGGGGTGTGTGGGTGTGTGAGTATGTGTGTGGGTGTGTGTGTTTGGTTGTGTATGTGTGTGAGTGAATATTTGAGTGTGTGTTTGTGTGTGTGTATGTGAGTATGTATGTGTGTGTATGTGAGTATATATGTGTGGGTATGTGTTTGGCTGTGCATGAGTGTGTGTGTGTGTGTGTGTGTGGGTATTTGTGGGTGTGCATGTGAGTGTGTATTTTAGTGTAGGTTTGCGTGGGTATGTGAGAATGTGTGTGTGAGTATGTGTATTTGTGATTGTGACTGTGTGAGTATGTATGTTTGAGATTATGTGTGAGTGTGTGTGGGTGTGTGTGAGTGTGGTTGTGTGTGTGTGTGCATGTGGTTTTTTTGTGTTTGTGTGTGTTTAGGGGTGGGTGTTATTGATCATGTGTGTTTCTGTGGGTGTGTGTATAAGTGTGTGGGTGTATGTTTGTTTTTGGGTGTGTGGTTAGGTGTATGAGTGTGTGTTGGTGTGTGTGTGTGAGAGAGAGAGTATGTGTGTATGTGAGTGTGACTGTGTGTTTGTTTGTGGTTTGTGTGGGCATGTGTGTGTAGTTGTATGTGTGTGCATTTCTGGGATTGTGTGTGTGAGTGTTTGTGTGTGTCTGAGTATGTGTGTATGAGTGTGTGTGGGTGTTCATTTGAGTGTGAGAGTGTGTGTGAGTGAGTATGTTTGTGTTAGTCAGTATGTGTGTGTGGGTTTGTGTTTGGCTATATCTGAATGTGTGTGAGCGGGTGTTTGAGTGTATGTGTGAATGTGTGTGTGTGGGCATGTGTGTGTGTGGTTGTGTGTATCTGGTTGTTTGTGTGTTAGTGTGTGTGTTTATTGTGTATTTGTGTGGGTGTGTGAGAGTATGTGTGTGTGAGTGTGTGTGAGTTGATTGTGTAAGAGTGTGTTGGAGTGCATGTTTTTGAGTCTTTGTGTGAGTGTGTGTGTTTGTGTGTGTTTGTTTGTGTGTGCATGTGGATGTGTGTGTATGTGTGTTCATGTGGGTGTGTGTATGTGTGAGTGTGTGTGTAAGTGTGTGAGTGAGGGTGTATGTGTGTGGGTGTGTGTGATTGTGAGTGTGTGTGTGTGTATGTTTGAGTGTGTGTGTGAGGGCAGTTGTGTGTGGTTGTATGTGTGTGTTTGTGGGTGTGTGTGGGCATGTGTGTGTGGTTGTGTGTGTGGGTGTTTGTTGGTTTGTGTGTGTGACTGTGTATTTCAGCGTGAGTCTGTGTGCATGAGTTAGTATGTGTGTGTGATTGTGTGTTATTGAGTGTTTGTGTGAGTGTGTATGTGAGAGTGTGTGTGTGAGGGCAGTTGTGTGTGGTTGTATGTGTGTGTTTGTGGGTGTGTGTGGGCATGTGTGTGTGGTTGTGTGTGTGGGTGTTTGTTGGTTTGTGTGTGTGACTGTATTTCAGTGTGAGTCTGTGTGCATGAGTTAGTATGTGTGTGTGATTGTGTGTTATTGAGTGTTTGTGTGAGTGTGTATGTGAGAGTGTGTTTGAGTTTGTGAGTTTGAATGTTTGTGTGAGTGTGTGTGAGTGTGTGTTATTGAGTGTTTGTGTGAGTGTGTGTGTGTGGATGTGTGTTTGGTTGTGGGTGTGTGTATGAGTGTATGTTTGTGTTTGTGTGTGAGTGTGTGTGTGGTTGTATGTGTCTGGATGTGTGTGTCTGTGGTGTTTGTGGGATTGTGTGCATTAGTTTATTTTTCTTGTGTGAGAGTGTGTGTGTGAGTGTGTGTCTGTGTGAGTGTGTGTGTTTGAGTGTTTATGTGAATGTGTGTGGGTGTGTGTGTTATTGAGTGTTTTTGTGAGTGTATGTGTGTGGATGTGTGTTTAGATGTGAGTGTGTGTGTATGTGTGTGGTCATGCGTGTGTGGGTGTGCGTGTCTGTGGTGTTTGTGGGATTGTGTGTGTTAGTTTAAGTTTCTTGTGTGAGAGTGTGTGTATGTGTGAGTGTGTCTGTGTGAGTGTGTGTTATTGAGTGTTTGTGTGAGTGTGTGTGTGGGAGTGTGTGTTTGAGTTTGTGTGTTTGAGTGTTTGTGTGAGTATGTGAGGATGTGTGTGTGAGTGTTCGTTATTGAGTGTTTGTGTGAATGTGTGTGAGAGTGTGTGTTTGTGTGAATGTGTTTGAGAGTGTGTGTTTGTGTGAATGTGTTTGAGTGTTTGTGTGAATGTGTTTGAGTGTTTGTGTGAATGTGTTTCTGTGTGAGTGTGTGTGTTTGAGTGTTTGTGTGTGTGTGTGTGTAAATCCCCCAAACCATTCCAATTTAAGCTCAATTATTGAACATCAGTTCAATGTCCATTCTCTGAATCCAATGTTGACATGCAGACTCATAAATTGATGCAAAAAAATTGTTTTCGAATGAGCTGTAAGAGAGTGATGCGACAAATTGTTGTAAACTCATAAAATCCTTGTTGAATTGCTTCCCGAGGAATGTCTTTTCAGACAAATGGTAGTCAAAACTCCCCTTTTCCTTTTATAGGGGAAACAAAGCGAGTGGCATTCACAAAGCTTCCAGAACTCTTTTATGGGTCGGCTGAAATAACTGTCACAATGGTCCTGATGGGGGTTTAAACAATTTCCCTTCAAACATGACCTTTTCTTTGGCCACACAAAATCATTTCAGTACCGTAATTCTCAGAGAATTGCTTAAAATGGCCCCAGATGAAAAAAATGTACTGTTTCTTTAATATGTTCATTACATGGTCTCTGCACCTGTATTCCTGGCACATTTCCTCTCACTTCAGAAGTAGATAATTTGAGTACACGATGTCCCCAGTCTGTCAGCCCACAGTCAATCTCCAAAGTTTGCAGGACTTCCACCTTGGTTTATTCTCTTAAATGACAGTCCCACTCAAATGAAAATGAACTGGGAGCAAGTAATAGAGGAATATTTATGGTTTCCAAATCAACTTGTCAGGAAGAGACTTCCAGTTGGAGATCCTGGACTGTCAGTAATCTGTGAGGTATGTTTGGGACTCAAGTCTAGTTCGGTATTGTTTCTTGGCATCCCCCCTCTCCCTGTTGGTCGTTCGTGGCTTTCTTGTTTTAACCTGGGTCACCTAAGGCTGTACTTTGAAGTCTGCCTCTTGCATTTTGTTAAGATATTTGGTTAATTAATTTCAAAGTAACTCATTTCTCAGTTTGTACTCTTTATTGTGCCATAAACACATCTACCAGTGGAGAAATTTTTATTGGTTTTCAAATTACACTATCCATTTGCTATCATAAAACTGTGAAAGACATTGCTTCCATCTAAAACTTTCCTAATGAAGTACCATAAGCCGTCCCCTGAATGGATGCCAGGTGTGGATCAGGAAAAACATAATGAGAAATGGAGATTGGAGATTGCCTTTGGAGATTGCTACAGTTTCAAATTGCACATTGTAATAAAATGCTGTGTTGGAAATTATCAGAAACTATGTTACAACATATGGTTAGCATAGCATTTAACTTGGCACGATAACAGCATGGTCTGAAAGGAGTTTATACATTCTCCCTGTGACACATGTGGCTTTCCCCTGGGTACTCTTGTTTCCTCTCATCCGCCAAAATGCATGGAGTTGTTGGTTATTTGGTGTAATTGGGCAGCAAGAATTTCAGTGGCCAGAATCTTCTACATTTAAATAAAATGTTAAACATATAAATTCAAAATAAAAAAAATGATTTAATACCTTTTGTAAATTACTGCATTTACTGTCAACTTGTTTTAGTTTCCACATTCCTTCTTTGGCTTTTACAAAACACAATTTTAGATTTCAGATTGAGGCAGAATCACCTCTAATTGGTAGTGCAAAAAATAAACTGTACGCAATGTAAACATATAAGCAAATAAATGAACTGTAAACAGATAACGAATATAAATAAACTGACTGTCGAATACAGGGAGAATAAAAGAAAATCAATAAAGTGCACAAGTGCGAGTCCTTAAATGATTGAGTTTGTTGTTGAGGTGTTTGATGGTGGAGGGGGAGCATCTGTTCCTGAACCTGGTGGTGCAAGTTTTGAGGCACTTCCACCTCTTTCCTGATGGCAGCAGTGAACACAGAGCGTGTGCTGGGTAGCGTGGATCTTTGAAGATTGCTGCTGCTCTCTGACGATGGCAGCATTTCCTTTAGATGTTCTCAATCGTGGGGACAGTTTTGCCTATAATGCCGACTGTGTTCACCATTTTTTGAAGGGCTTTACACTCAGGGGTATTGCTGTCCCCATACCAGACCGCGATGCACCCAGACAGCACACTTTCCACCACACATCTGTAGAAATTTGCCAGGGTTTCTGATGTCATGCCAAACCTCCACAAACTCCTGAGGAAGTAGAGGCATTGACGTGCTTTCTTCATGACTCCCAAGAACCTAAATGTGCTCACTCCATTCACATCTGATCCTCCAATGATCACTAGATCGTACACCTCTGGCTTTCCTTTCCTGAAGTTCACAATCATCTCCTTGGTTTTGGTGACATTGAGTACGAGGTTGTTGTTGGTGCACCATTCAGCCGAGTTTTCATTCTCCCTCCGTAAGCTAAATCATCCCCTTCCTTTATACAACCCACTACTGTGGTATCATCGGTAAATTTGTTGATGGTATTATTGTTGTACCAAGCCCCACAGTTGTAGGTGTTAAGTGATTAGAGCGGGGATAAGAACATAGCCCTGTGGTCCTCCAATAGTGTTGGAGATTGTGAAGGTGAAGTTCTTACCAATCCTCACTGATTGTGGTCTGGGGTTGAGGAAATCCATGATCCAATTACACAGTGGTGTGTTGAGTTCCAAGTCTTGGAGTTTGCTGATCAGTTTCGAAGGGATGGTGGTGTTAAATGCCAAAATGTAGTCGATAAAGAGTATCATGATGTGTGTATCTTTTCTGTCCAGCTTTTCACAGCTTTGTGTGGAGCCAGTGAAATGGCATCTGCCATAGTTCTGTTGTCACGATAGGCGAACTGGAATGGATCCATGTCACCCCTCAGACAGGAGCTGATCTGCTTCAACACTAGGCTTTCAAAACACTTCATCACTGTTGATGTAAGTGTTAGTGTGTACTGGTCTTTAAGGCAGGTCACTACACTCTTCTTGGGCACCAGTAGGATTGATGCCTGTTTGAAACAGGTGGGTACCATGCCCTGCCGGAGTGAGATATTGAAGATATCCACGAATACTTTGTAAGTTGGTCGGCACAGATCTTTAGTACTCAACCAGGAACTCCATCCGGGATGGATACCTTCCTCAGATTCACTCTCCTGAAGGAAGCACGCACATCACCCTCAGATACGGACAGAGTGGGTTTGTCAGGGGAGGTGGGAGTTCTTTGTTGTTACTGTTGTCAAATCGGGTGTAGAAGGCATTGGGTTCATCTGGGAGAGACAATTTGCCATCAGTACTTTACCAAATTTAGGTTTCAATGTGTAATGTAAGCCAAATTGATTTTGTAAAGGTTAACACAGCATGCAGTTCAACCATTATGATGGATAATAGATGTAAGGAATGGAAATTTTACACTAGATGATGTAGCAGAAATGAAACCTGTCAGCTGGGTATGAAACTTGAACATTTAACTTTTTCTCTTGTTCCTTTAACCTTGAAGTGAGAATGAAGAAAATACTGGCAGTCCAGAATTGACACAGTGCACATCTGTCCAATGCACACCTGTCTAATGCTCACCTGTCCAAATTGAATAGTCACAATTTGTCAAAGCTTTCTCTTCACCACAACAATTAGCCTTGAGCTGAGCCACAGGAGAAATATTGAGAGAAAGCCCTTGGCGCAGCAACCTTTCAATTGGGTTCGAAGTTGGGCATCATTCTCACTGGGAGGTGGTATTCCCATTCCTGTGTATTTGCTCTCTGGATTCGATGTAGGATGTCAGGATCAGAATTTATTGCCATGAACATCACCACATTGTTTTCCGGCAGCGTAACAGGCACAAAATGACTATTAATTTCATTATATTTAAAAAAAATTAATGTCTGTGGTTCACTGTCCATTCATAAATCTGATGGTGGAGGGCAAGAAGTGTATCATTGAGTTTTCATCCTCACACTCTTTTACCTCTTTCCTTATGGTAGCAGTGTAAAGAGTTTGTATGTTCTCCCCAGGTCTACATGGGTTTTTCCCGGGGGATCCTTTTCCCACCATTCAAAACATACCAGGGGTTGTGGATTAATTGGGTGTAATTGGGCAGCATAGACTCATGGTTCAAAATGGCCCATTACTATAGGCATGACCTGGGTGGTGGGGGTCCTGAAGGATAGAGGCTGCTCTCCTGAGACACTGCCTCTTGTAGATATCCTCGATAGAGTGTATGCCAGTGCCCGTGATGGCATTGCCCGAGTTCACAGCTCCCTGAAGTCTTTTCCTGACCTGTTCATTGACACTTCCAAACCAGACAGTGATGCCACCTGTCAGAATGCTCTCCATAGTACACCTGAACACCTGATATTTGTAAGAGTCTTAGGTGACATGTCGAATCTCCTCAAACTTCTCACAAACCATAGCCGCTGGTGTGGCTTCTTCACGGAGGCCTCAAGACAGACCTTCAGAGATATTGATGCCAGTAATTGGAAGTTTTTAACTCTTTCCACTCCTGACCCCTCGATTAGGACTGGTTCATGTTCTCCTGAATTCCTTCTCCTGAAGTCCACCATCAATTCCTTACTTTTGCTTTCATTGAGCGTGAGGTTGTTGTTGTTGTGACACTACTCAACCAGCTGATCCATCTCCCTGCTGTACACTTCCTCATTGTTGTCTGTGATTCTGCTGACAACTGTGGTGTAATCAGCAAACTTGTAGATGGCTTTTGATGGGTGAAGAATGGGTAGAGCAGTGGGCTAAGCACATATTCTTGAACTGCACCAGAATTGATTGTCAAACATAGAAACATAGAAGATAGGAGCAGGAGTAGGTTATTCGACCCTTCGAGCCTGCTCCGCCATTCAACGAGATCATGGCTGATCTTAAAGTTCAGTACCCCTTCCCCGCCTTCTCTCCGTAACCTTTAATACCCTTATACTGAAGAAATATATCTAATTCCCTCTTAAATATATTTAATGAACCTGCCTCTACTGCCCTCTGTGGCAATGAATTCCACAGATTCACCACCCTCTGGGTAAAGAAATTCCTCCTCATCTCGGTCCTAAATGGTTTGCCTATTATCCTCAAACCATGGCCCCGGGTTCTGGATTTTCCCATAATTGGAAACATCCCATCTGCATCCAATAGATAGAAACATAGAAGATGAGGAGGTACCATTGTTTCCAACTCCTGCTGACTGACAAGGATCCAGTTGCAGAGGGAGGTGCAGAAGGCCAGGTTTTGAAGCTTGCTGACCAGTACTGAGGGCTAAAAGGTGTTGAAAGCTGAGGTATAATTGATGAAAAGTCATCTGACGAACCTGTTGCTGTTGTCTTGGTGATCCAGAACGGAATTATATTGCATCTGCTGTGGAGCAATTGTGGCAGTAGCTGAATTGCAGTGGGTTAAGATCTTGATACCTTGTGATGGTTCACCCTCTTAAAAGATGATCTGAAATTGGCCTCAGGGTTAGATATCATAGCGTCACTAGCTTCTGCAAGGATTCGCATTGGTACCATTGAATTTTCTCTTTTGAAGCAAGCATAAAAGATGTTCAGCATATCAGATAGTCAACCATCACATCCTTGCCATGTAGGATGTATGGCCTGCACTTCCTGCAATAGCTGGCAAGTATCTTGCTGTCGCTAGCTTCCCTCTGAACTGCCTTGTTGCAGCAATAGCCTTCCAAAGGTCATACCTGGACTTCCTGTAGAGATTTGGATCATCAGTCTTGAACACCATCAATCTCGCCCTCAGCAGGTAGTGAACCTTTGATTTACCCTCGGCTTCTTGTTCGGGTGTGCATGGGCACATGCTCATCCATGCCAGTCTTGATGAAGTCCGTGACAGTCCTGGCATATTCATTCAAGTTAGAAGATGGAGGTAAGACGTTCTTACTATGAGGAGAGTAGAGCAAAAGATTTCCCAGACTGATTCCTAAAATGGCAGGGTTAACACATGAAGAGATTTTGGGTCCATGGCTGGAGTTTTGAAGATGGAGAAGAATCTCATAGATTGGAAAGGAAGAATGTTCTTGTGGCTGAGGGATACATGAAAAGGATTACAGTCTCAAGGGAAAGGGGAAACTATGTAATGAGGAGACATTTCCTTTCCCACAGAGTGTTGAACCTGTTGAAATCTGTACCACACAAAAAAAACGAGTAGCCAAATCACTAGTATGTTCAGAAATGGATGGATTTTGCCTTTTGAACCAGAGGAATTGAAGTATAGAAGGAGGAAGCTGGAACTCTGTGTTGAATATGGATGATCGGTTACGATTGTGATGAATGGTTAAGTGGGCTTGAAAGATCTCTGTGTAACACTAAATGGATGAAACGTTAGGAGAACAGTTGGGCCAGAACCTGAGGAACTGCGACAAGATCCTTGGACTCCACCATTGGCCACCAACAATCACAACCATCTTTTCTTATTCTAAATCGTTGATACACTTGCCCCTTGAAGGCCATTGATCACAGTTTTTCCAGTGCTCCATGGTTATTATAATCTTTCAAAGGGCAGTTACTCTGCACACTCATCTTCCTCACAGATACGATGAACAGCAGGGAAGACTCCATGGGCTGGATTGCTACTTTCTACCCCTATGTCTTATGGTCTCATGGACAGCCGTCAACCCAACCACATGAATATTGATTTTATTTCTAGTTTTGGGTAACCCCACCTCAATCTGGTTCCACTGTTTCCACTGTTCATACTTTTCCCTTTACTTTCGTAGTATTGCCTAAGGTCGCTCCCACTTGTCTCCCACCAACCTATCACCTATTGACTCCTCCTAGCTTCTTTCCCCCTTCATATACATAACATCACACCATTCAGTCTTGATTAAGGGTCATGACCTGAAACCATTTCTACCCACGTGGAACCACAACCACAACCATTTCTGATGTGGAGAGCTCCTCCAGCAGCTCATTGTGTGCCAAAGATTCCAGAATCTGCAGCATTTATGTTTCTCAAGAATTCAGCTCTTTATTTTTAAACAAAGGCTGAAAGGATGAGATGACAAGATACGTTTATTGTCATATACAATGTAAAGATGCACTGAAATTCTTACCATATATTTTGGCATATAAGTCGTCATGAAACCCCAAAAAATCTCTCAAAATATTGGGGTCAACTCATCACAGGATATACTTTTGAGACCTTAAATTTAGCTCAAATTCCAATCTGTGCTGATCTAGTGTATAATTCAACCCTTTAAAAACCAAAAGAAATCTGAATGACAGATTTTCATAGCATTTTTTATTGAAAACGACTACACGATTAGCACCCTTCAAAATCACTATCAATGTCTGAAAACAACAACACATTTATAATCCTTCAAAATCACTCTCGCTATCATTGAATTGACTGAGGCAAAGTTGATGGCAAGCACATCCATACTCTCACTGTTTAAACAGTCTATATGTCTAAACAGTCTAAACTATGAGTCCCAGTCTATATCTCCTGAGGCAGTTTCAGGTTCATTGTCAGTGTTCCACAATAAATCCTCTTCCCTGCCATCAATTGCACAAGCCACACTTTTTAAACAATTTTATCACAGTCACTACTTTAATTTTGTCTCATGCCTTGAGCACGAAGTTACACAGGACATCAAGTGATGCAGCACACTTTTCCCCGCCTTCTTTCAAAGACTTTTCTGCACTTGACATCCGTGTTTTCCATTCCTCACACACATGGTGTTTGACTGGCTTGTTCAAGCAGACAGAGAGGTTGCAATAGAGAGGTCAAACCACCCGGGATAACCACCATGTAAGTATTATTTAGACCTAATCTGCTTTTAGTCTTCTTCGTTAAGTGGCTGCGAAACATATCACAGACCAGCAAACACCATTTTTTTGTGTAAACCACTTGTTCCACACGTTGTGTATCCATAATTTTACACCTTTTTCATCCATCCATCCTTTTTCCTGAAAATGTACAAAAATACCTGCAGGGAATTTCATTTTTGTTTAATTTTGCATTTGAAGATTACCATGGGTCTTAACTTTTGTCCTGTCAACCATGCACGATAACACCAGGGTAAACTGGTCCTTTCATGGCCTGTGCTTCTGGTTTGGACAGTTTTCACACCTTTCCATTCCACTGTTCTATTGCCTATCATGTCAAAATTCATGGGGGGTGGGGGATGGTTTCATCCATATTTCCAATATTTGCCAATGCAAACTGGTATTTCTGTCACTTCCATATAATAAACTGGTGAAAACTTACAACTTGATGATCAAGATCTTGTGTTAGTTTCTGTGCAATTTTTGTTTTTTGTGTAATACCAGATTTTTCCTGTTCATGAACAATTACACCAGCTGATTGCAGCCTCAAAATCATTACCGAGGTCTGGGTGACTATGCAGCAATCTCGCCTCTGTTCACGTACTCATTCTGCAACGTGATTTTTCAACTCTGGACAAAGAACATTGTCTTTTTTAGTATTTTTCTAAAAGTCTCTTCGACCTCATTAAGGCAGGTAACAAGGAGCCCAGTTGGTCTGTGGAGACACTCCAGGCATTTGAGAAGACCAAAACAGCACTTTCCAAAGCCACGTTTCTGGCATACCCGGATACAGTCTTATCCCTGTCGTTAATGACAGTGGGCACAGTGTTGCAGCAGTGGGTGGATGGATCACCAGTGGCAGCCACTCGCTTTCTTCAGCAAACACTTCCAATCACCCGAGCTGAAGTACAGCGCTCTTGATCGTGAACTGCTGGCAATGTACATGGCCATACACCATTTCAATTACATCCTCGAAGGCCAAGTGTTCACAGCCTGCATGGATCACAAGCCGGTGGTGCAGGCGCTGGGGCTGGGCAAAATCTCGGACCCCTGTTGGCGAGGCAACAACAACACCTTTTGAACATCTCCAAATATTCAACAGACATTCGCCACATAGCAGGGAAATCCAATGTGGAAGCTGATGCACTATCCAGGCCAACAATCTCCAAGGTGATGGTGGCATCGACATAGCTCAACTCGCCAGGGACCAGGCTGAAGATGCCGACACACAGGCATGCCGCACCTCCGTCACCAGCCTACAAATTGAGGAGTTTGCTCCAGACCCAGGAGGCTCAACACTCCTGTGTGATGTGTCTACAGGCCACACCTGGCCAATCCTGCCCATGACCTGGAGATGGCGGGTATTCAATCAAGTGCATGGACTCTCTCATCCTTCCATTCAGTCAACAGTCCGCCTCATTTCAGACAGGTTCGTATGGCACAGGCTTTGGTGTGAAGATTCACTTTGGGCAAAAACCTGTGTACAATGCCTGTGAGCCAAAGTCAATTGGTACACTAAAGGCCCAGTACAATGTTTCCCACCTACAGGTTCGACCACGTGCACGCGAACATCGTAGGGCTCCTTCCCTTCAGCCAGGGGATGAGATACTTTTTCACAGTGGCAAACGCTTTACACATTGACCAGAGGCAACACCCATGCTGGCCTATGACATGGAGACCGGTGTGAGGGCCTTTGGGTCTCCCGTTTTGGTGTCCCTTCCCACATAACTTTGGACTGGGGAGCCCAGTTTATCTCTTCTCTCTGGGCGACCATGGCCAAATTTTGCAGCAGCCAGCTACACCACACAACTGCCTACCACCCCCAATCCAATGGGCTGGTTGAGTACTTTTACCGTCATCTAAAAGTAGCCCTCAAATTACAGCTGCTTGGGCCCAACTGGATGGATGAACTCCCATGGGTCCTGCTGGGCAACTAAAGAGGACCTCCCCACCTAATTAGCGGAAATGGTCTATGGCGCACCGCTCTCCATCCCAGTCAATGTCCATTTTGGCTCCACAGACCCTCCATTGAACATACTGGAGGTCCTACAGCGGCTGAGGAACCACACCGCCTACTCACGTCCACATCCTACCACCACCCATGGGACACCAACCAGCCATGTCCCACAAGAACTCAAAGCCACAGACTTGGTCTTTGTAAGATGGGTCAAACCAGGTTCCCCCCTGCAGTGTCCTTACAAAGGGCTTTTCAAGGTTGTATATACTCTAGACATTGGAGGCAGGCACAATGCATTTACAGTCGACTGCCTCAAGAAAGCCCACTTGGACTGTTCAGAGACTTACCCTGCCCCTACACGATGGTGCGGGTGCGCCCACCCAAAGACCATCTCCCAAACCTCACCCAAAGAGACTGCGATTCTTGGGGGTGGGGGGGTATTGGGCTGAATCACAGTAGCAAACAGCCAGCAACGCACGGATTGTCCTGGGTAAACTTGTACCTCTCACTTTGTTCATTTTAGATTGGTCACAGTGTTTGAGCTACAAAAAGAAAACAGACACACACATCGAGAGCACTTCCATTTATACAAATCTTTATTACTAAATCTAAAGCTGAATTCAAACTGCAATATGCAAGCCCTTCCCAATTATACTTATCAATGCCTGGACTGGTCCCAACTGCCAAAGCGAGGCAACGACTGCACACTTGTAGTAGGTTGTCTGGGCGCCGGTAGCAGCTTCTCCATCTCCCTTGACCAGGACATTGGTTGGAGTCTAGAAGTTCTTCTTCTTGCTGAGATATGTTGCCACCTCTCAGAGAGTCTCAAACTTCAGCAGTGGGACCATGGCTTATATTACCCAAAAGTTGTTTACTCATAGCTTATCTCTTTGAATAAATGATTTAATTATCTTCAAGGTCTCCTGACAGTCTGTGACCAACAAAAGACAACTGCATCTCTGGGCCTCATGGTGGAATTTAGATTTCTCTACTGATTCATATGCATCCTGGGCCTCATGGTGTAAATTAGATTATGTCTTCTGATGCAACTGCATCCCTTCTTGCATAAGCTGGTCGAAATCTTCCATTACAAGCAGGTATTGGGCTGAATCACCATAGCAAACAGTCAGCACTGCACGGCACAGAGGACTGCCTGTCCCCTCCCCTAAAGCAGATCATGAGTAGTTTGAATAAAAGGCAGCTACTGGTTTACTTGCTTGGTGTGGACAGCATTTATTTCAACAGCTCTGCCTTTAGCATTGCCACAGCTTCATATTTTCATCATGTGTTGTGTTGTGTCAATGGATCCTCCATGATAGCAATCATATCCATCCAACGCCTAGCAGATCAATCCAGGTGATCTATGGGGGGAATTGACGTAATCGCGGTCAACAGCCCATCTCAGGCATCTCGATCTTTGGGGGTTGACATATCTGACGGTCAACAGGGCAAGCTCAAGCATCCAGAAAATGGGGGTTGACTTATTCGCTGGATACACCATAAAATCCATATATGCCAAAATATACGGTACTTGCTGCAGCCAAACAGATGCACCAATTCCAATAATATGACTTAAATCAGTGCAATATTGCAAGCCTGAGAAAGAGTTATATAAAATGTTAGATAAATAATGTTCACAGATGTAGTTAGTGCAAGAAAAAAAGTGATATTTCAACAGTACAGTTAAATCTTTGGTGTTCCTCGAGTGGGTTATGGGTTGGGGAAAGGGGAATGCAGGAGGTACAAAAGCCTCATAGCAGTTGGGAAAAAATTTGTTCTTGAAGCTGGAAGTGTTGGACTTTAGACTCCTGCATCTTCTGCCTGAAGGTACAATGTGGAGGGGACCTTTATAATGCTCATCTTCTTCAAGCACTGACTCACATAAATTTAAAATTTAAAAAAAAATAGGCATACAGCACGGTAAGAGGCCAATTCGGCCCTATGAGCTTACACCCCATTAACCTACACCTTTTTGAATGGTGGGAGGAAACCAGAGCCCCCGGAGAAAACCCACGTAGACATGGAGAGAACATACAAACTCCTTACAGACAGTGCGGGAATTGGTGCTGTAAAGGCGCTGGACTCACTGTTACGCTGACTGTGCCGCCAATGACTTAATGGATGCGGGGTTGGGACCTATAATGGACCTGGCTGTGTGGCCACTTTCTACTGCCTTCTGCATACAAGGGGACTCAAGTTTCCAAACCAGTCTGTGTTACAACCAGTCAGTATCCTATTCATAGCACACCTACCAAAGTTGGATGCTGTATTCAGCCACGTGAGGTGTGATGCTGACGGGTTCAAGTGAAACACAAAAGTTAGGTTATCAAAGACAGGTGCTATTTACTCCAGCTACTGATAGCAGATTTCATCACTTAGCCAATAATTGAGAGTATACTGTCTGCCTGCTAATGTGTAGGATTGGATTATGTCAACAGGGCAATTTTCCAGGGGATTGGATCGGTCCCAGTATTGTAACCGCACTGCAAGAGCTTGACGGGAGTTACAACTACTTCTGGAGCAGATATCCAGTGATGCAGCAGGGTGTGGGCTTGCATAAAAGCCTTGCTGCATCCAGTGCTCTCATCTGTTTATTGGTATTGAGTTAAATTGCTGAAGACTGTAATGGTAAAGATCCCAGGAGGAAACTCGGGTGGATTATCCATTCAGCATTTCTGGCTGAATATATTTGCAAATGTTTCAGTGTTGTCCATATTGCTCACTTAATCATTATAATTTATCCCTAAACTTGCAACTGATGTTAAATTACTGATGACTTAGAGTCTAGTATCATCAGTACAATAAAGAAAGTCAGTGAACCAACTGATTACTGTCATCAATCGCAAATTGGATTAGGATCATATTCTGTTTTCAACAGTAAAGTGTCAGATTAAATATTCAAGCAATCTTTTTCTTATCCGTACCTTTTAGATCAGCAAATATCATCTAAACCATGAGCAAAAAATCATTACTTTAAACTATTTTGGATAGGTTCACAGTTAATCAATTTGTCAGGGAGATATCTGAAACTTGTTTTCATTCATGGGCAGAATTAGGGGAAATGTAATGGGAATTTACAAATGTTATTCTTTAGCTTTAATTTTCCCCTGAAGGGCCCCTGAACTCATTAACAGAGCCTAATTTTAAAGGAATTCTGTTCTGTTTGAAGTAGATTATCTGATTCAAAATGGCTGCTGCAGTTATTTTTTCTGATGGGAATTAGGGGCTCAAGGTCAAACAACACAGAAAGAGACCTGTTAGCACATTCAGTCCACATCAACCATCACTTGTACTAATTCTACAATGATTCCGTTTCATGGTCGATTAACTGAGTGGGTTTTCTCCGGGGGCTCCGATTTCCTCCCACCGTTCAAAACGTAATGGAGTTTGTAGGTCAATCAAGTGTAATTGGATAGCATGGGCCTGTTACCGTGCTGTATGTCTAAATTTAGAAAAACACTCCCACTCCCATCAACTCATCTTTCCCAATAGCATCCTTAGATTCTATCCCTCATCCACACATTCAGGGCAATTAAGAAAGGAAGGAGAGCAGTTGTCCACTGTTGTTTGTCCACAGGGATCAGTGCTGGGTCCACTGTTGTTTGTCTTCGATATTAATGACTTGGATGACAATGTTGTTAACATGGTTTGTAAATTTGTGGATGACACTAAAATTGATGGCTTTATAAAGAAGATTAAATAGCATTGGAAAGTGGGCCAAGGAATCTAACTCTTCAGTGTGAGGTAGGTTAACTAAAGCAGGTCCAAGGAGAATGTTGTAGAACAGAGAGGCTTGGGGGTGTAAGTGCATAGTTCCATGAAAGTGGTGGCATTGGTTGGTGAAGAGGTCATTTGCTACCGTCGCCAAATACCAAATGACATCTGTACAAAGTGAAGGGAAAGAAGTGTGGGGGAAACATCAGGGGATTTTTTTTTTTACACAGAGAGTTGTGGGTGCCTGGAATGCCTTGCCAGGGATGGTGGTGGAAGCTGAAACATTGGGGGCATTTTAAAGACTCTTAGACACATGGATAAAAGAAAAATAGAGGGTTATGGAGTAAGGAGGGATTAGTACTTTTTTTCTGAAGGAATATATGGGTCAGCACAACATTGAGGGCTGAATGCCCTGTACTGTGCTGTTTTATGTTCTATGGTCTCCAGTGGTGAGGTTCTATAGAATAACTCAAATTGGTTTATCGTCTTCAGAGAAGATCTTACATTTGTTCACCATCTACATACACTAAACCTCACCATAAGTGAGCAAACCCTTTCCTCATTATAGAGAGGATCAAGAGGAACAAGAAATAGAAGGGATAAGAGAATGAGAAAGAAAAAGTAGGAAGACAAGGAAGTGGAGGGAAAGGAGAAGAGGACTTTGGAGAGGAGGAGGAGAAGGAAAATGGCAAAAATGGTAATGAGAAATGCAAAACTATAGATAAACTGTCAGAACCTGAATTTCAACCATTATACTCGTGTGTATACACAATTCTCCAAGATCATGCAGCAGGAAAACTTGCAAGAATGGAGCACACCTTCCCTGAGATGGTCTAGATTTTTCCTATTTCTCTCATTTCCAAGAGATGGCGTGTGGTTTAATTGGTGTCTGCAAATGTTTTCTTACCTCCATGATGTTGCCACAATGGTCAACATTCCAGTTCATTCACTACTAAGTTACCCCATACACAGGCTGTCTCATCAACCACCCCTTGAGTTCGAGATCAATATTTCTGTGGTAGCCGTAGGGCAAGCCCTCCTCCAAATGAATACCAACACTTTGTGGAAACTGTTTGTCACAAGGGAGATTAATGATAGGAACTCCAAGATGGTCGAATCCACACAATGATCTCGACTGGAAATGTTTCCTCATCTTCATGTAGTGACAAATTCTGTGTTTGTCACAATATGGTTCAATAACCGGAGTGGTATTTCATGTATAGGCTGTTGATCCAATGAGAATACTTTCAATGTCACAAAGACAGCTGTGGTGTTTAATTAAATGTTTAGATTTAAAGGCTGGGAATGGCTGCTATGAAAACTCTCCAGTTTGCTTTCTTCTTATCAAGCTTGGCCTAAACATGAATCCAGTCCTTCCAAAGTCATTGACTCTTAACTGCCTTCTGAAATTGTTTCATAATCCTTTCAGTTCAGCAGCCATTTAGAGATGCCTGGTAAATGATGGTCTTACTGGTGAAGTGAAGTCTTGTGCAGGTTTCACCATAATCCCAATATCTATGTGTGCATAGTCCTTTGTCCTCATCTAAAGGTCTCTTCTCGTACTCACACCGAGATCAGAACTAGTGGGTAACATCTCTGATCAGTGCTGTTGTTGCTATCCTTTCCAGGACCTGGTTGGCCCCCTAGCATTCCCAGTGACTCAGATCATACAGGTCACAGCTCTACACCCTGGCTCATTGAGTCTCAGGATCTGAGCAGTTAGATTCGAATATCAGAAGAAACAAAAGAGTGTCTTCTTTCCCCTCTGAAGTAAAACACAAAAGCTGGCAGACACTGTGGTTGCAGTAGAACCTCAAAATGCTGGAGAACCTCAGCAGGTCAAACAATGTCCTTTTAATGTAGCAAAGGTAGAGACACAACCGACATTTTGGGCTTGAGGCCTTCATCTTGGCCTGCTGAGGTTCTCCAGCATTTTGCATTTTTATTTCAACCACAGTGTCTGTAGATTTTCATGATTTACTAGTATATGAGTTGGGATTTTGGGATTCTTCAAATAAAATGGAATACAAAAGCAAGAAGGTAACATTTAACCTATGCAATGCAGTCTATGACTAACATCTGACCAGGACACTTTAGGAAGGGGGTGAAGGCATGGGAGAAGGTGCAGGATTAATTTCAGTTTAATTGTACACATACAACACAGTTACAAGCCCTTCTAGTCCTCAACCCCATGCCCCAAAATACATCAATTAGCCTAAATTTCTGCAAGTTTTTGGAATGTGGCTATCATTTAGTCAGAGGCTTTTATCCCAGAACTGAAATGGTTGCCACAAGATGACATGGGTTTAAGGTGCTGGGAGTAGGTACACAGGAGATGCCAGGGGTAAGTGTTTTATGCAGAGTAGTGGGTGCATGGAATGGGCTGCCGGCAACAGTAACAGAGGCAGATATTTTACAGTCCATTAAGCAACGTTTGGATAGGTTCATGGAGCTTAGAAAAATAGAGGGTTATGGGAAAACCTGTAATTTCTAAGGTAGGGACATGCTCGGCACAACTTGGTGGGTCAAAGGGCCTGCATTGTGCTGTAACTTTTCTAAGTTTTTATGTTTCCATGAAATCCATGCAGGCACAGGGAGAATGTACACAACCCTTGCAGAGAGCACTGGATTCGAACCCAGGTTGCTGGTGCTGTAATGTGCTAACCACTACACTAACCTTGCCACCCACTTTTATCATTCTGAGATGAAGAATTCTGGTAACAAAGAACGAGAGAACTTAGTTGTTCTCTTAGATCAGAAAAGGTAGAGAGGAGATTTGATTGTCTTCTTTCTTTGGCTTGGCTTCGCGGACGAAGATTTATGGAGGGGGTAAAAGTCCACGTCAGCTGCAGGCTCGTTTGTGGCTGACAAGTCCGATGCGGGACAGGCAGACATGGTTGCAGCGGCTGCAGGGGAAAATTGGTTGGTTGGGGTTGGGTGTTGGGTTTTTCCTCCTTTGCCTTTTGTCAGTGAGGTGGGCTCTGCGGTCTTCTTCAAAGGAGGTTGCTGCCCGCCAAACTGTGAGGCGCCAAGATGCACGGTTTGAGGCGATATCAGCCCACTGGCGGTGGTCAATGTGGCAGGCACCAAGAGATTTCTTTAGGCAGTCCTTGTACCTTTTCTTTGGTGCACCTCTGTCACGGTGGCCAGTGGAGAGCTCGCCATATAACACGATCTTGGGAAGGTCCATTCTGGAGACGTGACCCACCCAGCGCAGCTGGATCTTCAGCAGCGTGGACTCAATGCTGTCGACCTCTGCCATATCGAGTACTTCGACGTTAGGGATGAAAGCGCTCCAATGGATGTTGAGGATGGAGCGGAGACAACGCTGGTGGAAGCGTTCTAGGAGCCGTAGGTGATGCCGGTAGAGGACCCATGATTCGGAGCCGAACAGGAGTGTGGGTATGACAACGGCTCTGTATACGCTTATCTTTGTGAGGTTTTTCAGTTGGTTGTTTTTCCAGACTCTTTTGTGTAGTCTTCCAAAGGCGCTATTTGCCTTGGCGAGTCTGTTGTCTATCTCATTGTCGATCCTTGCATCTGATGAAATGGTGCAGCCGAGATAGGTAAACTGGTTGACCGTTTTGAGTTTTGTGTGCCCGATGGAGATGTGGGGGGGCTGGTAGTCATGGTGGGGAGCTGGCTGATGGAGGACCTCAGTTTTCTTCAGGCTGACTTCCAGGCCAAACATTTTGGCAGTTTCCGCAAAGCAGGACGTCAAGCGATGAAGAGCTGGCTCTGAATGGGCAACTAAAGCGGCATCGTCTGCAAAGAGTAGTTCACGGACAAGTTTCTCTTGTGTCTTGGTGTGAGCTTGCAGGCGCCTCAGATTGAAGAGACTGCCATCCGTGCGGTACCGGATATAAACAGCGTCTTCATTGTTGGGGTCTTTCATGGCTTGGTTCAGCATCATGCTGAAGAAGATTGAAAAGAGGGTTGGTGCCAGAACACAGCCTTGCTTCACGCCATTGTTAATGGAGAAGGGTTCAGAGAGCTCATTGCTGTATCTGACCCGACCTTGTTGGTTTTCGTGCAGTTGGATAATCATGTTGAGGAACTTTGGGGGACATCCGATGCGCTCTAGTATTTGCCAAAGCCCTTTCCTGCTCACGGTGTCGAAGGCTTTGGTGAGGTCAACAAAGGTGATGTAGAGTCCTTTGTTTTGTTCTCTGCACTTTTCTTGGAGCTGTCTGAGGGCAAAGACCATGTCAGTAGTTCCTCTGTTTGCACGAAAGCCGCACTGTGATTCTGGGAGAATATTCTTGGCGACACTAGGTATTATTCTATTTAGTAGAATCCTAGCGAAGATTTTGCCTGCAATGGAGAGCAGCGTGATTCCCCTGTAGTTTGAGCAGTCTGATTTCTCGCCTTTGTTTTTGTACAGGGTGATGATGGTGGCATCACGAAGATCCTGAGGCAGTTTTCCTTGGTCTTAACAAAGCTTGAAAAACTCATGCAGTTTGGCATGCAGAGTTTTGCCGCCAGCCTTCCAGACCTCTGGGGGGGATTCCATCCATTCCTGCTGCTTTGCCACTTTTCAGTTGTTCGATTGCCTTATATGTCTCATCCAGGGTGAGGACCTCATCCAGCTCTAGCCTTAGGGGCTGTTGAGGGAGCTGGAGCAGGGCGGAATCTTGGACTGAGCGGTTGGCACTGAAAAGAGATTGGAAGTGTTCTGACCATCGGTTGAGGATGGAGATCTTGTCGCTGAGGAGGACTTTGCCGTCTGAGCTGCGCAGCGGGCTTTGGACTTGGGGTGAGGGGCCGTACACAGCCTTTAGAGCCTCGTAGAAACCCCTGAAGTCGCCAATGTCCGCGCTGAGCTGGGTTCGTTTGGCGAGGCTAGTCCACCACTCATTTTGGATCTCCCGGAGTTTGCGCTGAAGATGGCTGCATGCGCGACGGAAGGCTTGTTTCTTCTCTGGACAGGACGGCTTTGTAAGGTGAGCCTGGTGGGCAGCTCGCTTCTTTGCCAGCAGCTCCTGGATTTCCTGGCTGTTTTCGTCAAACCAGTCCTTGTTTTTCCTGGAGGAGAAGCCCAGTACCTCTTCAGTGGATTGCAGTATGGTAGTCTTCAACTGATCCCAGAGGGTTTCAGGGGACGGGTCCGTGAGGCGGGTTGCATCGTCGAGCTTTGCTTTGAGGTTTGCCTGGAAGTTTCCTCTCGCTTCGTCTGACTGCAGGTTTCCAACATTGAACCTCTTTCTGGGGGCTTTACTGTTCCTGGGCTTTGGCTTGAAGTGAAGGTTGAGCTTGCAGCGAACCAGCCGGTGGTCAGTGTGGCATTCCGCGCTAGGCATGACCCTGGTGTGGAGCACATCTCGTTTGTCACTTTCTCGCACCAGGATGTAGTCCAGGAGGTGCCAGTGTTTGGATCGGGGATGCATCCAGGTGGTCTTAAGGCTGTCCCTCTGCTGAAAAAGGGTGTTTGTAATGACAAGCCGCTGTTCTGCGCAGAGCTCCAACAGGAGATTTGATTGTAGTGTACAAAATAATGAGTTTACAGAAAGGAATGAGAGGGCAATGGTCTCCACAAGTGAAGGAATTAAAGACAGCAGGGGAAGGATTTAATGTGTTTGGCAAATAACCCATAGTGGCATGAGGAAAAAATTTTGAATTGAATGAGTTATTGCAGTTCGAAGTCCTCTCCTTAAAATTATGCAGAATGTTGTTGCAATGTTCTTTAAAAATTTGAAGGGCTGTAGGGAAAGACCAGGGGAATAAGACTCTCTGGGTCATACTGTTCTGCTATAATCCCATAATTCTAAGATATCTTCGATTCTTCTTCTACAACCCTGATCTGGGCCTTGTACACAATGGAAATTCACGCCAATTGTAGATCTCCAAAGAATGAATTCAAGAACAGTTTTTGAACTGAGAAACTTGAGCCTCCCTAACTATAAACTACTTGCGGACCACCTAAAGGTCTGTCCGCACTATGGAACATCACTTACTGTTTCTGCACTGACTCCAACTGTTGATCTGTCCTTTCCTATTTATCTCTTTTTATGTTTGCCAGATTAATTTCTACTATAGTTGGTGAACCTCATGTACCTGTGAGGCTGCAGTCTCATTTTCAGTCCATCTGTTCATAGTACTTGTAAATTTGATCCATCTCATCATTCCAGCCCTAGTCCAAATACAAGAGCTGAATTCTGAAACACAAAACCACCGAAGCCGGAATCTTCATCAGCCAATGAGCTGCTGGTAGAAATCAGTAGAAATGGTCAATTAATGTTTCAGGACAGTGCCCTTTATCAGGACTAAAGCTTATATTTAAAATTATATTTTAAAGCTTTATTTAAAATTTTACAAAAATTCCCCACAGTACATTCTCTTAATAAAAAGTTATCCATGTATATATAGAAAAGAATACATGTGGTATATCCACCCTCCCTCCCCACCACCCCCTCCCCACAACACCCCCCTCCCTCCCCATCACCCCCCTCACCCCAACACCCCAAAGAAGAAGAAAGAAAAGAGATTATCGATTAATATGTAAATTCCTATTTACTGCTGTGGAGCCAAGTTCCATCAGGACAAATTGTTGAGAGTTTAGATTTTTAAACCTACTTTTAACCATATTTTCAAAAAAATATTTATCATGAAGATTATGTTATTTTTTCAAGAGGGGTACAAGATCTCATGTCAGTGTGCCATCTTTGCATCCCTAAACCAATATCAGATTTCGAAGTAATGGCTACACATTTCCTCGCAACAGCCAAAGCCAAAAATTCGATTTAATACAGTTAACCTTAATTTTAAACTATACATTTTAAGATATCAAGAATGCTGGTGCATTTGTACACTAAGTACATCTATAGTAATGAGCTCTCTTCATCAACTCCAATGCACACTGAAGGCTACAGTGATTAAATTGGCTAGTCCGTTTGAGTTTGTGATCAATAGTTATTGAAGGGAATGATGCTGACAAGTTCACCATTTAAAGGAGGCTTTACGCTAAAGAAGAGGTATTGATTCCCAGAGAACATCTGAATAAAGTGAAGGGAGGAAAGTTTAGGGGAGACATCACGGGAAAGTTTTTTTTTGTCCAGAGAGGTATGGATGCCTTGTCGGGAGTGGTGGTACAATACGGACATTTAAGAGACTCTTAGGCATATGGATGAAAGCAAAATAGAGGGTTATGAGGTAGGGAGTTTTTTTGGTAGGAATATATGGATCGGCACAACATTGAGGGCTGACAGGCCTGCACTGTGCTTTCATGTTCTCTTTTCTATGTCTGTCTTGAGTAAAAGAATATCAATATAATACAGCTCAGAAACAGGTTCTTCAGCCCACAATGTATGAGTTGTACGTGATGCCATTTGAAACTAATTCCATTTGCCGGCACATGGCCCATTCCTCCATATTATTTGCCTGTCCATCCATCTGTCAAAATGCCCCTTTACTTTTGATTCTGCTTTTACCAACTCCTCTGACAGCTTGTCCAGGTATTTACCTTCTTTGTGAAAAACATGATTTCATCCTATGTCCTCCAGCATTTGACTTTATTACCCTTGTTAAAAGAATCTGTTTCTCTCAATTTTAAATGCCAGAACTGTACAAAACTCTCCAGTGTTACCTAACCAAAATTTCATGCACCTACAAAAGTACTTTACAGCTTTTATAATCAATGAAGGCAATACTTCTACTTATCACACATTGCAAAACTTCTCCATACAGCAACACTGCTGAGGGAGGCCTGTGACCAGTGCTGGGTCCACTGGTATTTGTCATCTATATTAATAGCTTTGTATGACAATGGAAAGTTAAGGACCCTATCATATGTTGTAGAGCAAAGAGAAGTTGCGAGTACAGGTACCTAGCTCCATGAACATGGCATGACGGGTAAACAAGGTCGTGATGAAGGTGTTTTGTATGCTTGCCTTCATCGCTCAGAGCAGTGAATGCTACAAGTGGGTCAATATGGTCGAACTTTACAGGCCCCTGCGGCCACCTAGCTACTGGAAAGATGTTGTTATGCTGGAAAGGTTCACAAGGATGTTGCTGGATGTGGAAGGCTTTAAATATAAGGAGAGCTGATTTAAGCTGGGACATTTCATCCTGGAAATGCTTGGGATGGACTATATAACCTCCAGAGGGCCAGAGGTAAAGGAAATGGTTACAGTCTATTTTTTACCTCAGGTAGCAAACTCTAAAACTTGAGGCAATAAATTTAAGGTCAGAGGGAAGCCATTTAGTCATGAGTTTTTGAAATGAGGAAATGAGAGGGGCCTTTATATGAATAGTAATGGGATGTGGGGAAAGGCAGGCAACCAGGACCAGTTCAGGTAGACAGCATGGTTGGCATGGATGTGTTGGGCATATGGGCCTGTTTCCTTGATGAATAACCATGAAATTTACATTTCACCTTCCAAATTCATCACCTCATATTTTTCCACATCAACTTCCTCTGCAATTGCTTTGCCCAGATTTCTAACTGGTCTATATTCAGCTTTGGAAACTTTCCTTGCTAATGTTACAAGATCAAACCAGCAACCACAAAGAAGGCATATCACACAGGGGTAAAGATGAACAATTACTTTATTAACAAAAAATTCACCTTCAAACTTCAATTCAAAATCCCCCCTTTTATAACAATGCCCACTGGTTACTATACAAATTTCTATAACAGGGTAAAACTAAAAAATTCCACAGCCTAAATATAACATATGTAATTAAAATCTAAGTTATATTTCCAACCAGCCAACAGAAAAACTTAGACACAAAACAAATACAAAACACACAAGACTCACAAAACTTCAATCTCAACTGAAGCAAAGATCATAAACAAAATTCAGTTTGTTTGGTAAACTGAAGACAAAAGATCTTTGAAAGAGAGAGAGCACAAAATTCGAAGTTGCCTTCTTGCGTTGCTTGCAGAGAGAGGAACAATGGCTTGGTCTGATTCTTCTGGCTGCCTTCGGAATGTTCATTCCTTTTAAAATGCCCAACATTCTAAATTGCCTCCCAGACAATGACACTGCTTGGACCTCTTTCCACTTCACAGCCACACCCAGTGGTGGTTTGTCTTCCAAGTCCAGAAAGTTCTAGATCATCTGCATATGCCCAGTCCATCTCCCACTCTCTCAGCATTCCACCTTCACCTTGGCTCTCCAAGGCAAACTGTCACTTTTTAACATAAAACCACACAACACACAGGTCAATACACAAGACAGAACTCTGTAACTCCTCCCCTGCTAAAAAAATTAGATCACAAGATCAAACTTTTTACAATTAATGGGTATTACATAAATAAAATAAAATAAACTCTCCATTTTTACAGTAAGTATGTGATTAGATTCATATCTACCCAGATTATCATCTTGAGAAACAATCTGCTATTATATTATCTGTCCCCTTTATGTGTGTAATAATTAAATCATACTCTTGTAATAGTAAGCTCCATTTCAATTCTTATTCTGTTCTTATTTTTCATTTTGGACAGAAAAACTAATGGATTATGATCAGTATATATTATTAATGGTTTTTGAGTGGTACAAATATACACATTAAAATGTTGCAATGCCAAAACAAGCACTAATAACTAGTCAATGGTTGAATAATTACATTGATGGTCATTAAAATTTTTTGAGAAGTATGAAATAAGATGTTCTACTCCATCACCAACCTTCTTCTGTAACAGTACAGCACCAACTGCCTTGTCACTGGTGTCCACAGCTAAAGAGAATGGCTTTTCAAAGTTAGGGGACACAAGTACAGACTGATGGCATAAAATGGCCTTTAAGTTCAGAAATACTTCCTGGTGTGCATCTAAGCAGATAATATTTTCTTTCTTTCCTAGTAGTTTTGTTAATTGTAGTGCAATTTCTGCAAAGTTTTTACGAAATCTACGATAGTAGCCAATCATAACTAGAAATCTCCGAAGAGCTTTCTTATTACCGGGGATAGGGAACACAGTGATAGCCAATACTTTCACTCCAATTGGTGCCACCTGTCCCTGTCCTACCACATAACCAGGATAAATTATAGTGGCATGTCCAAACTCACTCTTGTGCAAATTCACTCTGAAGAGTGTTTCCACCAGTCTCTGAAATAACTGCTCTAATTCCCATGTATCCATACTAATTACTAAATCATCAATATAGGCCCCTGTGTGCTCTAAACCCTGAATTACTGCATTAATCATTTTCTGAAATGTGCCAGGTACATTTTTCATCCCAAAAAGGCATAACATTATACTCATACAATCCCGAAGGTGTAACAAATGCAGAAAGCTCCATGCCTTTCTCTGTCAAAGGAACACACCAGTATCCTTTTAAGAGATCAATCTTTGTAAGAAACCTAGCCTTCCCCACCTTATCTATACAATCATCCATTCTGAGAATAGGGAATACATCAGTCTTTGTCACCATATTTACCTTTCGATAATCTGTACAAAACCTAATTGAGCCATCTGGCTTAGGCACCAGAACACAGGATGAACTCGAATTTGAACTTGGTTTTCAGATGATGTCATTTTTGAGCATATAATCCACCTCTTGATCCAACAATCTATCTTTTCTTGATTAACTTGGTAAGGATGCTGCTTAATAGGCTTAGCATCATTGACCTCCACATCATGACAAGCCACAGGAGTTCTTCTTGGAACATCTGGGAATATATCCTTAAATTTCATGCCTTCATTTTTTCCCTTTCTGAGTTAGTCAAATGCATTAACTTGGCGTCTTAGTTTTGCAAAACTATAGAGTTTTCCGGTCTGGGGCTTATCACTTTCTGTGCTCCATGACCTTCCACAAAACTTATCTCCTCCTTACTTTCCTCTATAACTAGCACCTTGGTTGGAATTCTAGTCTCCTCTTCAGTCATTTTCTCAAAGTAAGGTTTAAGCATTTTCACGTGACAGACCTGTGTCTCTCTTCGATGATGAGGCGTCTCTGGTTAATTTTTGATTTCACCTTATATGGTCCTGAAAACTAAGCTCTCAAAGGGGTTGACTGCATTGGAAACAAAACCAATAGTTTGTCACTAGGTTTAATGTCCCTATTTTTTTCTTTTTGATGATACCGAATTTTCATTTTTCCCTGAGCAGTTTTAAAATTTTTCCTTGCAATCTCACAATGTATCTACTGTTCCTTCAATATTAGTAATGGACCCCTGACTTCATGATCAAACACCAACTCAAATGGACTAAAGCCAAGAGACTCCTGAGTTGCCTCTCTAAGAGCAAACAATAACAAATGGATTCCTTCATCCCAATCCTTTTTATTTTCAACGCAATAAGCCCTTAGCCTTCACAATCGTCTTTGCTTTAATGTTTCTCAGGGGAATAGCCTCTGGAAACCTTGAAGCTATGCACATGAGTGTTAACAAATAATCATTTCCCACTTTGGTTTTTGGAAATGGACCAACACAATCCACTATCACTTTTTAGAAGAGCTCCCCGAAGAATGGGTTGTAAAGATGCCACTGGTGGTCCTTGATTAGGCTTGCCCACCAGTTCACAAGTATGACAGGTTCTACAGAAGTTCACAACATCCTTTCTTAATAAAACACTTTCCTTATCTTTTCTACCATCTTCTTCACTCCAAGATGACCTCCTAAAGGTGTACTGTGAGCCAACTTTAATATTTCATTCATGTAAATTTTGGGAATTACAACTTGCCTTACTACTGCCCAGTTTTCACTGGCAGGTATCACTTGTGTTCTCCACTTTCTCATCAATATTCCAGCTTGAACAAAGTAACCTACTGGCACAGTTTTAATTTCCTGGTTAGACAGAATCTTATCTGTTATCACAGCAAGATCAAGATCATGCTTTTGTCTAGCTATTAATTCTTCTCTTGACAACAGCAAAGCTGGATCCTTAGGTTTGTCCTCAATGCTTGCCTCCATGACAGGATCATCACAGACTTTCTCTACCTCTACCTTTTTCTAGACATGGCTCTAGTAATGGCACATGCAGGGTAGATTTCCAAATCCTTTTCAGACTCATAAACCAATGGCTCACATGTGTGATTCACCACAGTTATGACTTTATCCTCTCCTAAATCATTCCCTAACAAAAGAAAAACTCCATCCATCAGCAGACTTGATCATATCCCTATTGTAACTGGGCCATTGACTAAGTCTGATTTAATCACTATTCTATGCAAAGGTATAGGCTCTGCTTCACCACCAATGCTTTTAATTGGACTCGGACTCCTCACCAAAATTCAAAACATTGCTTAATACAAGCAAATAGGCTGCTCCAGTATCCCACAGGATTTTAACTGGCACTTGATTTGATCCTTCTTTAACAGAAATTAAAACTTCAGTCATGAATGGTTTAAAAATATCCCTAACTTTCTCACTCTGAACACAAGCAGTTGGTACCACCCCTTTCTCTTTCTTCCTTTTCAGTACAGGACAATTTGTTATTATGTGCCCTGGCTTCTTACAATAGTGGCTTTCCTTTCTGCCTCTCTTTTTTCCTCAAACTCTAGTATTCTCAAAGCCAACTTTACTTCCTCTGAAGTTTTCTCCTTTGGAAACTGTTCTATAACCATATAACCATATAACCACTTACAGCACAGAACAGGCCAGTTTGGCCCTACTAGTTCATGCTGTAACAAATCCCCACCCTCCTAGTCCCACTGACTAGCTCCTGGTTCATACCCCTCCAATCCTCTCCTCTCCATGTAACTATCCAGTCTATCCTTAAATGTAACCAATGATCCCGCCTCAACCATGTCTGCCGGAAGCTCATTCCACATCCCTACCGCCCTTTGCGTAAAGAAATTTCCCCTCATGTTCCCCTTATAATTTTCCCCCTTCAATCTTAAACCATGCCCTCTAGTTTGAATCTCCCCCACTCTTAATTGAAAAAGCCTCTCCACATTTACTCTGTCTGTCCCTTTTAAAATCTTAAACACCTCTATCAAGTCCCCCCTCAATCTTCTACGCTCCAGAGAAAAAAGCCCTAGTCTGCACAACCTTTCCCTGTAACTCAAATCTTGAAATCCTGTCATAATTCTTGTGAACCTTCTCTGTACTCTCTTTATTTTGTTTATATCTTTCCTATAATTTGGTGACCAAAGCTGTACACAGTACTTCAAATTTGGCCTCACCAATGCCTTTTACAATTTCATCATAACCTCCCTACTCTTGAATTCAATACTCCGATTTATGAAGGCCAACATTCCAAATGCCTTCTTCACCACACCATCTACCTGAGTATCAGCCTTGAGGGTACTATTTACCAGAACTCCTAAATCCCTTTGTTGCTCTGCACATCTCAATTGCCTACCATTTAATACATATGACCTATTTAGATTTGCCTTTCCAAAATGTAACACCTCACACTTATCTGTATTAAATTCCATCAGCCATTTCTCAGCCCACACCTCCAGCCTTCCTAAATCACCTTTTAATCTACAGTAATCTTCCTCACTGTCCACAACACCACCAATCTAATGCAGCTTCTTCAAATACCTCTTTTCCTACATAGTGCTTAACAATATTTTAGGCAATTTCCTTTTTTTTCATCCCAGTTCTTACTGTAAGAAATTTTAACTTGCCAACTATAACCATCAGTTCTGACTTTTTAACCACTGAAGGGTTCGCTATGAACTGATCAATATTCATAGTTGCTGGTTTTTCTGCTGGTGATTTATACACTCACTGTTTATTTTTAATTTCAAGCTGGAGGTTGAGTCAAACTCAGACGACTGATAACTAAGCAGAAGACAATCGCCCCTAAAGCTTCCAAATTGGTTTGATCCCAGATGAAGACCCCAAATTATGTTACAAGAACAAACCAGCAACCACAAAGAAGGAATATCGCACAGGGGTAAAGATGAACATGTAGCGGCGCCTACACTCCTAACTGAACAATTACACAACCAGACAGGTTGAGTTCAGTGAGCAAAACTGATTTATTGCTGGCTGCCTGGCTGGTCTTATACTCCCAGCCTGGACCTGGCTTCTGGCTAAGAACCACGCTGGGTGCCCCCACGACACCGGGGCATCACGTGGGTTGCCAAGCGTGGGCTTCTGAGACCGATGTCGAGGTCAGGAAGAAACCTCCGATGGCACCATTTTGGCCAGCTGCCCCATTGCATGTACGATAAGCGGGGCCGGTTCACCTGCCTAATGGCGTACCACCATACAGCCACCCCAGAACCAGCGTCAATGTCCTTTTTTGCTGGGCGGCCTCACTTCTTGGGTTGGGCCACAAATACTGGTTTGGTGGGGTCGAGGTGGGCTGGCTTTAACCTGTCCACCATAAACAGTTCCCTCTTACCACCGATGTCCAGTGTGAAAGTGGATCCTGAACACTGGATGACTTTGTGTGGCCCTTCATATGTACTTTATAGAGGTGCTGTGGACAGGCCCCGCCTGTTAAAAACTTACTGGAGTACAGCTCGCTGGGGACGTAAGAGGCCCGTGTGCCATGCGGTGACTGCTGGGGGTTTTGAGGTGCATTGATGAACTCACCGGGTAGGGCCAATGACCCCAATTTGAAACTGGCAATGTATGCAAGGAATTTGTCCGTCTGCGTGACCTGCTCTGTTTTTCTTCCACTCTTCAAAACATCCCAGGTTGGTCAGTTAATTGGGTGTGATTGGGTAGCATGAGTTTCATGGACTTGAAGGGCCTTCTAACATGCTGTACTGTTAAAATAAACAACCCAGTGTCGTATGGATTTTACTTTGCTTTTTTGACAGGGGGCAATATTTGGGATAAACAGTCAATGTCAACCTTTCTGTTTAACATTGCACTTTAACCTCAAGAGTACCACCAGCATGTTAAAATTTCACTTGGCATGGGACTGGAAACCTGGTGGTTGTTGAAAGACAAATCATTGGGCTCAGCCCTGCCTTCCCAAACATCTAAGGTCGTGAGTAAAGACTGTACAAAGTGGAGGTTGGTCCTTGCCAATTTCTCCATCACAGTAAATGGAAAATCAACGTGCTGTTAGAAGTTTGGAGTAATAAGCCTAAGTATTTTTCGGCTTTTGCTGACAAAAAAAAAATCTTTCCATCATGCTCAGATAATGAAAGGAAAGGAACTTCAAAGTGCAGCTCTTGATTCTGCCAAACTGTAGTGGATAGTGCCTCACGGGGAGAAACCAATCATTGTTCCAGTCCCTAATGTATAGATATGGAAGACCAAAACACTACTGAGGGTTTAGTACATCATATGGGGATGGAAGAGAGCTGTATGATATGCACTTTTTTGAGAGGTCTTGGTGCACAGAGCAATTGACAGAAGCTCTAACAAGTCTGCCTGATTTATTCAAAGTTCTCAGACTGCTCCCGTGCATCCTGCCTTTTTGTTTTGCCTCCTGTCTGATTTTGCACATACCCCAACAAAGGGGCCAGGCTCGAAATGTTGGTAACCCTGTAGATGCTGAGTTTGTCCAGCCCTTCTGTGACACACAGTAAAGTCACACTTACTTTCCTCTTAAATAAACAAATGCATGAAAATTAGTTTCACAACATTTTGAAATTTAACACTCTAACTGGGTTTCAAAGTCTCCTTTAAACTTATGATTCTGATGAGCTTGTTTGTGTTGATCTTGGATTGTAAACAGGTGCAGATGTTGGATCTGTCTAAGGTAGGGGTGCAAAAGAGAAGTAAATATTGGTTTCAGATGAAAGGAAGGAGTTTTAATGGGATTTGAGGGGAAAATATTTTTACATGGAAAATGAATGATATCTGAACGAAGGGATGCATTCAGATGCATTCCTCGGGGAAGAGAAGTTCAGACAGACAAAAATGGCAAAAGCATTGAAGGATTATGTATGATGTCAAAGTGAACCATGGAGAGCATCCTCCTGGCTGCATCGCTGGCTGGTACGGAGGTGCCAACACTCAGGACAAGAATAAACTCCAGAGGGATGTTAACTCGAACTGCAATATCACAGGCACCAGACCTCACTCCGTCGAGGACATCTATATGAGGCGGTAAGTAGCCTCTATCCTCAAAGACACCACCCACCCAGACCATGCCCTGTTCACTCTGCGACCCTCAGGGAAAAGTTACAGGAGCCTAACGACGAGCACTCAGAGGCACAATCCGCTGCCATCAGATTCCTGAATGATCAATGAACTAAAGACACTGTCTCACTTTGACTTTTTAATTTCATACACTATTTTTATTTATTTTTGTAAGGTGGTTTGCACTGTGATGCTGCCACAAAAATAATGAATTTCATGACTTGTTTGTGACAGTAAATTCAGATTCTGAGGATGAATGTGTGTGCACAAAAGAGATTGGCATTTGAAGGACCCATTTCTTCACTGTATACCTCTGTGACTCCATTACCATTATGTTGGATGAGGACGATGGACTCCGCTGCAATCTGTGTCCATCATTACAGTTTTTTCTCTTTCACCTACCTGGCTTCTTCTACCCATCTGCCCTACACTCTTATCCAGGGTTTCCCCTATCCCACTGTTCTATTCTCCCTTATCTGGTCCCTTTCTCATAACCCGCAGTCTCTACATCCCCCTCCCCCCACCCAGCCCCGGTTTCTATTTCCATTTTTGCCTTCCCACCAGCTCCATCTGCCCATTAACCCTTCCTGATCTAGATCCTCCTGTTGCTTGCCAGCTTCTGCCTTATCCCTCCCTCTCGACTAGCTGCCTTCCTCTGTTCTGATGGAGCATCTCAACCTGAAATGACGACTGTCTGCTTCCCTCGGCACATGCTGCCTCACCCTTTGAGTTCCTCCAGCTGTTTTGTTTATTTCCATCTCTTTGACAAGCCCAAACATTAGACCTTGTGGATTCAATCGACTGTTGGGATTCAGTCTGTAATGGAGAAACACCAAACCTGAAGAGACTGGAATCTTACACGAAGAAGGAGAGGCTGGAGGAACTCAGCAGGTCTGGCACCATCCACGGGTAGAAATAGTCAGTTAATCTTCCTGGTCAGACTCAATTAGTGGCTCATGATCTCATCTGACCTTTGGCTTCTGTGACCAAAGTTGCCATTTTATTATAATTATAATTTTATTTTCTGGAATATCCACATCACGTCATCGAACAAGCCTTTCATGGCACCCAAAGGTCTAATAAATTGGCACACCTAATCTGTTTTCTGGGGTTCTGTTATTGTGAGTAGGTGTCATTTATTCATTCTTTGTGGGAAATCCTATGTTTTAACTTTGACTCCAAGGCTCCTGCTTCAGCTGAACTGAATCTGTGATTCCAACCTGTACCATCCAGCAACATTTAGAAATGTGACCTTCTCCCTGCCTCTTGGAAACCTCTGGCCCATGAGCCTTCAAAATGAAAAAGGAGCATTTGGGATTTTATGGAAAACCTCCAGACCATACATCAAGACAACACAGGATGCCTGTGAATGGCCTCAAGTGTGGAGAGTACAATGGCATCGACTTCATAGTCAGTTCAGAATGGAAGCCCCCTTCCTGCTGAGGAACTACCAAAAAGGAGATTCCCACTTTAACAGTTGTAAGACATGACTTGCTGCCCATTAGAAGAGCACAACTGGTGAACTGATACCTCACAGCTGTAGTGGGCTTCCTTCATTTACTTTATCCCATCAGCATGATGAAAGAAGCAGAGAAATTAGAGGCCACTCTACCCTTTATGCTCACTTCACCAGACAATACAATCATAGATTGTGAATGCAGATCCATTGAACAATTTTCTTCTCAGCCAACATTCCAGGAATCAGTCTGGTGAATCTTCCTTGAATTGCCTCAAGGTTAAGTAGATCACTTCTTTGTGGGAAATCTTATGTTTTAACTTTGACTCCAAGGCTCCTGCTTCAGCTGAACTGAATCTGTGATTCCAACCTGTACCATCCAGAAACATTTAGAAATGTGACCTTCTCCCTGCATTGGAAGCATTGGAGATTTGATGCTCCTGCCTGATCCTGTCAGACACCTTGCAACTTCTACAAATGGCAGCTGGGAAATGACCAGGCCCGGCAGTAAAGGCACCTGGTGCGCATGGACACATCGGACACTGGCTTTTCCTCCAAGATCCTCTCTTGGGTGTTAAATTCTTTGTTGATTCTGGTACAGAGATTTCAATGAGACTCCAACCATGGAAGATCATAGACGCCATAATATGTCATGTGTTCTTTCAGCCGTGGATAATTCTCATATTCATACAAATGGCCAAAGGTCACTCATGTTGGATTTCAGTCTCAAGAAACCTTTTCATTGGTTTTCACGGTAGCAAATGTAGCAAATCCCCTTTTTGGAGCAGGTTTCTTGTTGGTGGATTTGAAATATCACTGCATCGTGGATTGCAGCTCTTGTATGCAAGTGAACTGCATCTAACGTCCCTCCAATGTTGTCAGCTGCCTGACAAGCCTTCAACCTGTCTCCGTCCCTTTCCAAGACTTGCTCATGTTTCCTTCACCTAGTGACCCCATCATATCGTCACACAGATGTTCCATCCCATCCATCCATGGCCCATCCCTTTGCAAGTGAAGATGAACATGGTGCTTTGTAACTTTTCAGCTTTAGGCACCGTGTGCCGGGGCAAGGACTTGGAGGCGAGTGCTTGCCCAAGACAAATGCCTCCCTCTGGGTCCCACACCACTGAGCCTCATGGAGTGTGAGGCACGACAGCCAGAGTGACGTGGGATTGCCCTGCAGTGGTTTGTTTCAAGACCATGCTCGCTGGCCATTGTCCTTACGGATCCTTCACCCACCGTGTTTGCTGCTGTAGACCGCCTTAGAAACTGTCACAGCTGCCAGACTGACATGTGCTATTTGCCCATAGCTGGGGCCCTTTCCAGGTACTGACGGCTGGGCGAGCCGAGCCCGTGGTTTGAATTCAGAGTTTACCACCTCTTAGCCTTTGCCTAAAGAGGCTTTGCCCACAAGGCAGTGGGTAGTAATGACGTTAAAGATACAGTAACCAACCATATAGAGACTCGGGGTCCTCTGGTGGTAGCACGGACTCGTGAATTACCCCCAGGCCATCTTAACATCACAAAATCAGAATTACACCACATGTAAGGGTTGGGCATAGTCCACAGATCTGACAGCTGCTGCGCTTCACCATTGCACATGGTTCCAAAAATCTCCTGGAGATTGGCGGCCTTGTGGTGATTATCGTGCCCTGAACAATTCCACTGATTCAACATTCCCAATTTACCAGACTTTTCAGCAAACGTCCATGGCAAACGTATTTGTGAAAATAGATCTAGTATGTGTTTACTATCGGATATCAGATGAGTCTTCTGATATAATGAAGATGGTAGTAAATATCCTTTTTAGCACGTTTGAGTTTCTGCTTGTTGTGTCGATGCTCTGTAGTCTCCAGATGCATAAAATACAAACTGGGGGATATTATTGTCTGGATTTTTGCCTGCTTCCACCATCGCGGGGATATATTCATCTTCTCGCATGTGAATACCAGACTACCAGATGGCAGGAGTACATCTCTGCAGAGACAGTCACTAGGGCTTTTGTGGTAATGGGATTCTATCTTTCTGTGTTCCAGTCACTAGTGGATCGAGGGTCTCAGTTCGAGTTGGAGTTGCTCTGAGCTTTCACTGATCTTCTGGCCACTACCCATATTCACACTATGGTTCATCCTCCACAGGCCAATAGCCTCATTGAGCATTTCCATCGACAGTTGAAGGCAGCGTTAAGAGCAGGTGAGGATGCATCTACGTGGAGTGAACGTTTGCCCTTGGTTCTCCTTGGAGTGGGTACTGCTGTTAAACCAGATCTTGGATATTCAGCGGCAGA
This sequence comes from Narcine bancroftii, assembly GCF_036971445.1. Lineage (NCBI taxonomy): Eukaryota > Metazoa > Chordata > Chondrichthyes > Torpediniformes > Narcinidae > Narcine > Narcine bancroftii. The sequence continues at coordinate 67,547,699 of NC_091475.1, read as the reverse complement.
GCTAGTCTAAGGCACCATGTTAACCTGGCCAGGTGAGATTGTGTATCCAAGTTTAAGCATGATCTGGCTAGATATGTTGATCGTCTTTGGGAAAACATGAGATTACTCCAACCTGCTCCTACATGTCAGGCCTCACCTGCAGTGTAAGTGCCGAATGATTTATGCTGTACTCATGTGTTCCTCCAGCATAATGCTGCTCAAAATCATTTACAACGTTCCTTTTCACATCTTACCACGCTACCAAAAGCCCTTTGTGATTGACAAGAATGGAAAAGATGACACGGTTTCAATCGACAGGTTGAAGCTGGCATATATCCATGTTCTGCACTGGAGCCAGGGTCAGAGGACCAGTAACACCCTTGCTAGTCAGACCGTGCATCACCTATCCTGCCCTATAATATGAGGTTGGGCCGAACTGTCAGCCCTCCAGACCATTACGTAATTGGACAATTCCAATCAGTCACCTCCTTGCATGGCTCAGTGGCTTGGGGGTGGGGGGGTGTCATGGTTGCCTACTAACCTTCATTGGGAGAGGTGCCGGCCACCGTTGATGATGTAAGCACGCATGCATAGGTGTGTTAAGCGTCAGTATACAGGTGATGGGTCTCAGACGCAGGAGGAGGAGGAGAGTGAGAGTGTCAGGATGACCCGTGTGGCAGTGGGACAATGAGAAGGTGGGAGGGATTTGCCTGGTGGTATTTGGGAAGGTGAAGAATGCAGTGTTGTGTCCCGTGAATAATAAAGGAAAGTCGGCTTCATGGTGGCTGGAAGAAATGGGTGGGTGTGTTCTTTATTTGTTTGTAAGCTGGGAGAAATCAGTGTCATTACACATCCTACCCCCACTCCCTTTTGCCTGCAGTCACCAAAGTTATCATTCTTGATTTCTAATTGCCAATTTCCCATATGGGTAACTATGTTCGATGCTGCTTCCACACTTTGACATTAAAATTTCAGATCAAAGATTAATGTCGAATCACTAAAAAAATCCAATGGAATTATAAATTATAGATAAACAATTTAGCATCATGATTATCTATAAACAGAGATGGGCAGGGAATGTAAATAATGCTATTTCTGCAGGCACACAATCTTTGAAATATATTCTGCTAAAGATTAAGGAAGCTAGATCGATAAAATTCCATGCTTTGGGGACTGGTTCCATGGTATCCGAAGTACACCTTTGAGATGATATTGCAGTAATTACAGACATGCACAATATGATATACATGAAATGATTTCCATTGTTTACACAATCCAATATAAACTTTGTGCTCCCCATTATTCCATGTCTATTTTTATTTTCCAACAATTAAAATGAACTGAAAGCCCAACATAAGAGCAGCCGCTGTAACCAAAGCTTGGTGCGAATCAGTCAGTGTCGGAATTCTTCAAATATTTTTCTGCTTATAGATCTCAAGGCCTAAAGAGCTGCTGAAGTAATGGCCTGAACTGGTTGATAGTCTGAAAATCAATACTTTCTGAAGTTTGAATTTGATTCAACCGCAAATTCATTTTGTGTTGTTCCTTGACGAAGTTAAATATCTTATGTAAGAATGTTGTGTTCAGCATTGCCAAAAGCTAAATCCAATTGGTGTGCTCCACAGGTGAAAGGCTTTGCTTCTTGAACAATTTCCTTAACTTTCCACCCACAAAAGGGAAACAGAAATCTTCCAAAATTTAGCATGTCACCAGTGTCCCTTCACAACATCTACAGATGCACCATTGAAAGCAACTTGTCAGAGAGCATCACGGTCTGGACATCTTGGAAGCTAAACAGGCTCAGGACCGGTGTTATGAGCCCAGAAGACCCATAAACGCAGCAGCAATAGATATTCACCAAGACACTGGTTACTTAAACAAAGGTTGCTTTTAATTATCTTTCAACATGAAAACAGAATCACACTTTAACTTATCACTATTGACTTAACTAACCTAACTTAAACCCCTTCTAATTCTAAATGCACGTGTATGCATTGTAAGTTCAGAAAAGTTCTTTGATTCATAGTCCAATCTCACTTCTCATTCCTCTACATTCACTGGATGCAGGCAATTCTTATACTGTGCACAGAATTTAACATTTATAAAGTTCACTAGGCTTTGGTGCTTGAAAGGTAAATGGTTACCACTCAGGAAGGTTCTTGTCAATTTTCAGAGAGAGATATTTGTTATTCCAGGACATCCACAACTGATGTACTTCTATCAGTTGTCTTGCCGAAGAAACTTGCCCCATCAGGGTTTTACAGAAGATAACATCTTTATTTCAGGTCACCACAAAGTTTCTTTTTGTTTCTCTTATTTCAAGTGAAACATTAGACAGCCAGTCCACTCCTCTTGCATGAACCACCAGGACTTTGGAGGCTGAAATAAGCACTCACAATCCATCTTCCAAATGGAGGTTTCCACAAGCTTGCCAGCTTGTCCTGTTCCAGTCCCAGCTGTTGCTGTTGAACGTAGTACTGCAGAACTGAACTCTCTCTCTCACACACACACACACACGGAGAAAAATGTCTGTTTGTCTCTCTCTGCTTGCAAAACCACCAGACCCTCTTAGAACAGCAAGCTGTACTCCAGACAGCCTGTGGCTCTGACAGGTTCTTTCATCTGTTGCCTTTTTGTAAACAATAATCCATTAGTGAAGTCTCTGGAACACTCTCCAAAGCTTTTTGCAAAGGCTCTTGGTGCCAAACTGATTGGCATTAGCAGAGCTCCAGTATTTACCTGAGATCTGTTTTAAAGTGTTTGTATGTGACCTACACTAAAAATCCTTCCCCAATTTATCTCCCAAAATCATATCTATATACAAGATAAATACAACATAATCTGTCAGTTCTTGGAGGGGTGACCACCCAGGAACACCAGGTGCTGTCAGTTTCTGTGAGGGGCGCTGGACAAAGTAGCAACTCTCTGTCTGCCTTATAGTCGACAAAAGGTAAAGAACTTTGCGTGTGTTACATTCTAAATGTAATATTACATGACAGGAATGGAACCTTTATCTTTCCATTCTTACCTTAAACTCATGCCCTCTAATTCTCGAATCACTAATCAGATTATCAATATTCAAAAGATACTGAGGCCTTCACCCTAACGCATGTCCTCTGGTTTGTATCTCACCTACCCTCAGTAGAAGAAGACTACCTGTATTTATTCTGTCTACCCCACTCATAATTATAAATATCTCTGGGAAAAATCTAATGGTTAGCGCAATGCCTTTACAGCACCAGTGATCGGGACTGGCGTTTGAATCCCTGACGCAGCCCTCTCCCTCATGCCATTCTCTTCTGATGGGGCTGTCAGGTTGGAGCAGGGCAGTGGGATCGGTGTGGGGCTGATGGTGGGGAGGTTGGGCAAGAGGAAGGGGGAATGGAAGAAAGAGAGAGGGCGTGGGGATGGAGGTGAACGGAGAGGGAACGGAATGGAGGAGGAAGGGAGCAGGGCAGGGACTGTCAGGCAGTGGGTTGAGGGATTGTCAGGCAATTGGGGGCTGTCAAGTAGCAGAGGGGTCTGTCAGGCAGTAGGGGAGGGGGATTGTCAGGCAGTGGAACGGGGGACTGTGCTGCATGTCCCACCCTCTTTTGCTCTGGGAAGCCAGCGCATTGTTCTGGGCTCCATAAAAGGACACTGTGATCAGCCTTTTCTGTCCTCAGTGTGATCCACCCATTCAGATAGTAATCTGCCTTCCTGTTCTTGCCACAAAGTGGATAACCTCACATTTATCCACATTAAACTGCATCTGCCCACTCACCCAGCCTGTCCAAGTTACCCTGCATTCTCATAACATCCTCCTCACATTTCACTCTGCCACTCAGGTTTGTGTCAAATGCAAATTTGCTAAAGTTACTTTTAATCCCTTTAATCATTCATGTATATTGTAAACAGCTGCAGTCATAGCACCAAGCCTTGCAGTTCCCCACTAGTCACAGCCTGTCATTCTGAAAGGGACCTGTAAATCCCCACTCTTTGTTTCCTGTCCACCAACCAACATTCTGTCAATGTCATTACGCTAGCCCCCAATACCATGTACTCTAATTTTGCCCACTAATGTCCTATGTGGGACCTCATCAAAGTGTTTCTGAAAGTCCAGGTTCACGACACCGACTGTCACGACACTGTCCAGTTTCATTATTACATCCTCAAACAATTTCAGAAGATTTATCGAGCGTGATTTCCTCTTTGTAAATCCAAGCTGATTCGGACTGATCCCATTACTGCTATCCACTATTTCATCATTCTTATATCCTCCTATACTCATCGAGAAATCCATTTGATCCAGATGACTTAAATCCAACATATGTCTCCTTCATTTTCCTGATCAGAGACTCAATATTCCTTGTCACTCAACTAACCCACCTTTCTATTCATCCTGACAGGAACACGTTGTGCTTGAACTCTGATATATCACCTTTAAAAACATTTTACCTTCCTTCCTTCCTCTTACCTTGAAAGATCTTCTCCCCATCAATACCTGCAAGGTCCTGCCTAATTGTCTTTCCCCAATTTAAGTTCTTAACATGGACCAATCCCATCTCTCTCCATATCTCTTTTAAAACAAATGGTCACTGGACCCAAATTATCCCCCTTCTCACACGTCAGTCACTTGTCCTTAACAGAAAGTCTACAGATGCTGTGATTGGAGTGCAGCAGGCAAAAGCACTGGAGAAACACAGCAGGTCACACAACATCTATAGGAAGTGGATGTTAACCAATGACAAACTGAGCCCTTCTTCAAGGTACAGGTGCCTCAATGAAAAGGTAGGTGGAGGGGAAGGAGAGGAGGGGAGAGAGGAAGGGGCAGGGAGAAGCACAGGCTAACAGGTAAGAGGACACAGTAGGAGGGTTGAAGAGATAAAAGCTGTGGTGATAGGGGAAGGGGTTAGCTCTCTTATCATAGGAAGGAAGGGGCTGGGGACCTGGGGGGAAGGAGACAGAGGGATAAGAAAAGAGATTAACTCAGGGGAGGGGTTTACCAGAAATTGGAGAAGTTGATGTTAATGCTGTCTGGTTGGACATCAGGTGGCATTCCTCCAATTTGCCTCAGTTTGGCCATTCATAAGGACATGGATAGACATGTTGCTGTGGGAAACTTCTTACCCCTTCCATCCTCCACCCCCTCCCACTTCTTAGTCAGGTGAATGTCTGCTTTTTGTCCATACCTTGACTTAGGGCTTAGACCTGAAACATTGGTTACTCTTTATTGATGGTGCGTGAGCTGCTGAGTTTCTCCAGCATTTTTGGGTGGTCATTTGCATCATCTCACATTTAACATATTTCACCCCGTCAAAGTACTTCACACACTTGGATGCCTGATTTATTACTTGGGAAGTCAAATTCTCTTGGAAATGCCACACTATTATCCTCACCGTAATCTGAAATTTCCCTACAAATCTGATCTTCTTATTCCTGTTGACAATTTGGGGGATGATGCACTATCAATAACCCCAAAGACTAGAAGTTATCTGCTGATCAGCTTTTATTACCATAAACAGATGGCATGTCTCACATTGCTGACCTGAGATCTGAACCTGTACTGGGGGAGGGGTTATGACATTGCCGCCTTTATTAGGGGAATCAAGGGGGAAGACCCACGGGTACAATCATCAAGGGGTGGGCCAGATATGTATGTACAAACAGTATTAACCAAAAGTTCAATTTCATAGAAGTGGTCATTCTTTTATTTCCAAGTTCTACCCATATAGGTTCCCTGGGTGATGGGCTCAGAATGTCCTCTCATGCACTGTTATGTTCTCCACAACCAAAAGCAATCTTCTTTCCTCTCTGACCTTCTCCTCTGCAGTGCCTGTTGCACTTAAGTCCTGGAATATTACCTTGCTAGTCTTGTCCTTCTGTTTCTATTATGGTCTCAGTCTCCCGAGTCAATCCACTCCCTGAGCCCCTCTGCTTTACCTCATCTTCCCCCTAGCATTGAAGTAAATGCACTTTATACCACCATATTTTCTCTCACCTTGTCAAGCTCCTGCCTCTCCTCTCCACCACAGTTCCTCTTTGAGTACAGTATTAGCCCCCAAATGCTCATTCCCCTGCCAATCTAGTTTGCATCATTCTGAGTAGCACCAGTAAATCTTTCTGCTCGAATATTGATCCCAGCCACAGTGGCTCAGTCCATCACATATAATTTCCCCCCCACAACTGACTTCATCAATTGACTCCCACTGTTTTGGACATATTCAAAGACACATCCACCCCAGCCACACTCTCCCGTAACCTCTCCTGTCAGGGAGAAGATTCAAGAGTGTCATATGGACCACCAGTTTCTTTTAACGCTGTTATCAGATTCCAGAATAAACCGCCAAACAGTTCATTCATGTTGTATTTGCTCTGTACCAACTGATCACCCTGTCACTCTGCATGACTGAACTTTTGTATATCATCTTATTGTTGTACTGTGTATGAGATTGGCTCACAAAAGAAGCTCCATCATATCACTTTGGTACACATGACAATAAACTTGAACTTGAAACATGACAAGGATTAAGTTTTCTGGAAACAAAAGTGTACCATAGGTTACAACAATATTTTCATTAAGTTGTGCACATAAATGCTAATATAGTCATTACATTATAATGAAACTAAATATCCTGATAAATACGAGATTGTGAAGAAACCTATGAAATTACATGAAACGTCTTATTGTGTGTTACTAATTGTGCAATTCTCCATTACTTCATGTAAATCAGCCCGACATTTTAAAATGCAGAGAAGCAATAGTTCAAGCAAAAAGCAGGAATTGTTCGGGGCTCCCGTTATAAAAGCTTGACAACGATTGACTATATTTATGTTTGGGATTATAAAGTTGGAAAGATCTTTTCTAACTTTGGGCTCGTTTTCTATAATGCCTTGAGTTTGAAATGTGATCATGTTAAAATCATTCGAAAACTATTTCTGCATTTCTCTGACCTCCTCAAATGATCGTAAAGAAATTTACCGTTCCTCCCTTCCGCCTGCATAGCTGAAATATCACATTTTTCTCGCACTAACTGCAACTGAATACTTTTCCATCCTTTCTTTTTTATTCTCCATTTTCTTTCTGAGCTTATTGTGATAATTTAATTTATGCTTTCATCTAATGTACTTCTTCTCTTCCATCCATTCACCCATTCTCTTCCTATGAGATTCCAGCACTAGCAGTCTTTGTCTTCTAACCACCCACTCCCCCCATTTGACTCATCTTCCTCCACCTGACCCCTTGCTTTGCCTTGCCTCCTCTCCCCCTTTGTATAGCATCTCCAATCTACGGTCTCTGTCCGTCATGGCTCCCCTTCATCTCAGAATAAATCAGATATTATTTATTGTCATGGTAATAAAACAGAAATGTCATATTACACAAAATTGCCTTAATGTAGAATCTAACAGCACAGTTCAGGCCCTTCGGTCCTTGATGCTGTGCCAACCTTATAGAGTCCTACAAAATAAATAGAGAGAACTGACTTCTGCAGTGACTTTTGGAAGCTTGTTGAAGCTTCATTTTGAAGATGAGTTGTGAATTCTTAATTCAACCTGTTCAAACCCCTTGTGGTCCATACAAGAGGAGATGGCTGGCTGCAAAACGTATCGCCTGAGATAAGGGAAACAATAAAGGAACTCTGTGGTGACCTGCAAGAAACAGATTATCATCTGAAAAACCCTGATGGGGCAAATTTCTTTGGCAAGACACTGAAGTGGGTGAACAGAAGGAATCAGTTGTGGGTGTCCAATGAGCAACAAATCTCTCTCTGAAAATCGACAAGAACTTTCCTGAGCTGTAACTATTTACTTTCCAAGAACCAAAGCCTGGTGAACTTCATAAATGTTAAATTCTGTGAACAGTATAAGAATTGCCTGATACTGGTGAACTTGGAGGAGTGAGAAGTGAGATTGGACTGTGAATCAAAGAACTTTCCTGAACATATACAGATTATAAACACATGCGCTTAGAATTAGAAGAGGGTTAAGTTAGGTTAAGTTAATAGTAATAAGTTAGTTTGATCCTATCTTTATGTTTAAAGAAAATTAAAAATGACTTTTGTTTAAGTAACCATTTGTCTTGGTGAATATCTATTGTTGCTGGGTTTTCGGGTCCTCTGGGACTGTAACACTATACACCTCAGAATCCATTTTGCCACTGCCATCACCAGTTACATCATCAATGAAGATAAGTGTGCCAGTACCTGTGGCAACCCAGGCTACACCCCCACCACCATGTTTCATAAATGAGGTGGTATGTTTTACTTCTCCACCCTGATATTTAATGTTGCGGTTTAAAAATTGCTAAATAAAATATTTTTTAAAAATACTGCTGGACCACTCATAAAATGGGCATTCTCACTATACCTTAGTGTATGTGGCAAACTTTAATTTAAAACCAACCAGGATTCATCTGGTTGGCAAATCCATGTGTTTTTATTAAAACAAGTTATGCTTCCTGAAATGCTTTTACCATTATACCAATCAGCTTAATCATACTTTAGTGTGGAGATAACACTGGGCAATGATTAAGAAATTGTCTAAATTCATGAAATTGTTTTGACTGTATCACTCTTGAACAACTTGGAAGAGAGCACTCTGGGGTTTCTGCAAATTTTCCCAAAATTGGCACAATTCTGGAATGTTAAGTGGAGTTATAATTTTAAGTGGCTCATTGGGTGAAGAAACATTCTTGCAGAGGGCATCACACAAGGTTGGTGAGGCTCCAGGGAGATCTAGTTACTAATCTTGAACTAACAGTACTTGCAGTCTTGCAGATGATCTAAAATTTAAGCATCAATTTTTTTGAGCATTTTGAGATTAAAAGTGGTTTTGAAGTCTAACTTTTCATTGAACTGCTGACTGAATACAGCTACAAAATATTCTAATTTTAAAAACCACTCTCTTGAGGAGCTTGTCAAAATGTTATTTTTACTGTTTGTCCATTTTAATCAAAACTATTCCAACTGCACCTCATCCTAACTTTTAGCCTTGTTGGGAAATAACTTTATAAAGGTTTCATGTGAATTGTTTCATGTTTGTAACTGAGTGCTATCCAATGAGGGTAATCAAAGCTGTAACCTTTCATTACCCTCTACACTGCTCATAACGCTTTGTGTCATCTACAAACTTGCCTCCCCACCCACTTATAATTTGTCCCAAACATTAATATATCATCTCAAACAACAGGGTCCCCAGTGTTGAACATGGCTAGTTTCAGGCCTACAGCCAGAATAACATGCTCTGTCTTTTATTCTAACCCAAAGGGCCACTGTTCACCACAGATAGAGTTCTTAATGATGAAGAGCAGGCCTTTTACTAATCCTGTAAATTCACATCCACACTTATTTATGTTCATCACTCTGCGAAGGCTGAGAGCATTTGTGAAGACCAGAATCAGAACTTGTTCATGAACAAGTCACAAAATTCATTGTTTTGCAGTAGCGTCACAGTAAAAACATTCATATAAACCACCTTACAGAATAAATAAAAATAGTGAATGAAAAGTCAAAGTTAATTTCTACTTTCATTGCGGCACACCACTGATCAAAACACATAACCTGTGGCTGGGTTGCTGCTATTTTTAAACTCCTGAACTTTTGTCTATAAGCCTCTCGAACTAGTTCATAAATTTGCTTTACAAATTTGTAATCAGCTGCTTGTTGCACCGTGAGACATGAGTACACCTGTTGGGCTTTCCCTTTAAGAACACTTTGTAGCAGAAGTGACCACTCGTCTGGTGGCCATTTTAAATTTACAGCTACTTTCTCAAAATGCTAGAAATACTGGTCTTTTTCAGCTTCCTCAAATGGAGGAACTAACCTCACTTTTCTACTGACCAGAAATCTCTTTCATGACCAGCACATGGGCTTTGGGCTTCTCCCTCTCCTTGCGTTATGATCAGCTTTAATTTAGCTAGTTCTAGCTCATGCTTCCGTTCTTTCTCTCTCTCCTCCCTTGCAGCTGCCCTTTCCTCCATTTCTGCCTATCTTACTGATTCCTGTTCGGCTTTCCTTTCTGCCTCTCTTTTTTCCTCTAACTCTAGTTTTCTCAAAGCCAACTTTACTTCCTCTGAAGTTTTCTCCTTTGAAAACTGTTCTAATGCAGCTTCTTCAAATATCCCCTTTCCTACATTGTGCTTAACAATCTTTTGGGCAATTTCCTTTTTTTTTCATCCCAGTTATTACTGTAAGAAGTTTTAACTTGCCAAATATAACCATCAGTTCTGACTTTTTAGGCATTTTTAAATTAACCACTGAAGGGTTAGGTTTGAACTGGTCAATATTCATAGTTGCTGGTTTTTCTGCTGGTGGTTTATACACTCACTGTTTATTTTTAATTTCAAGCTGGAGGTTGAGTCAAACTCAGACAACTGATCACTAAGCACAAGTCAATCACCCCTAAAGCTTCCAAATTGGTTTGATCCCGGACGAAGACTCCAAATTATGTTACAAGATCAAACCAGCAACCACAAAGAAGGCACATCACACAGGGGTAAAGATGAACAATTACTTTATTAAAAAAAAATTCAACTTCAAACTTTAATTAAAAATCCCCCCTTTTATAACAATGCCCACTGGTTACTATGCAAATCTCTATAACAGTGTAAAACTAATAAATTCCCCAGCCTAAATATAACATATGTAATCAAAGTCTAAGCTACACTTCCAACCAGTCCACAGAAAAGCTTAGACACAAAACAAACACAAAACACACAAGACTCACAAAATTTTGCTCTCAACCGAAGCAAAGATCATAAACAAAATTCAGTTTGTTTACTAAACTGAAGCCAAAAGATCTTTGAGAGAGAGAGAGAGAGAGAGAGAGAGAGAGAGAGAGAGAGAGAGCACAAAATTTGAAGTTGTCTTGTGTTGTTTGCAGAGAGAGGAACAACTGGTTTGGTCTGGACCCTTCTGGCTGCCTTCAGAATGTTCATCCTTATTGGAATCCCAACATTCTAAACTGTCTTCCAGACAATGACTCATGCTCTGGGCCTTCTTCCACTCCACAGGCCCCCTGTGGTGGTCTATCATCCAAGTCCAGAAATTTTTAGATCATTTTCTGCACATGCTCAGTCCGTCTCCCACACTCTCAGCAGTCCACCTTCACCTTGGCTCTCTAAGGCAAACTGTCACTTTTTAACATAAAACCACACAACACATAGGCCAATACACAACACAGAACTCTGTAACACTATCCTCAACTCAACCAATTTTCTTGTCACTTGCAAATGTACCCATCTGACTATATACATTTTCATCAAACCCACTAATACATATTACAAACAACAAAGGTTCAGGTACAAAGTATCGACAACAGCTTGCCTGGGAGAGCAGGCAGGGGAGAAGAGGTTTGCTCTCAGAGAGGGAGGGTGTGAAACAGAGAGGAGAGACACAGAAACAGGTTCCTAAAGGACAAGCTGGCAAACTTTGGAAGGATGCCTGGTCAATGGAGGAGATTGGCAGTCTGAAAGATGACCTGAAAGAAGAAGGATCATCTGGAGAACCCTGAAGGGGGCAAGTTTTGTCAGCAAGACTGACTGAGAAGGAATCAGTTGAAGATGTCCTGGAAAATGAATCTCACTCTGAAAACCAGCAAGAACCCTCCTGAGTGGTAACCATTTGCCTATTAAGCACCAAAGACTGGTGAACTTGGTTAATGCTAACTTCTGTGCATAGTACAAGAATTGCCTGCAACCCATGATATTGGATTGTGATTCAAATAACTTTTCTAATCTTAAATATACATTACACCCACCTGCACTTAGTATTAGAGGGGGGATTAAGTAGGTTAGGTAAGTTAAGTAAGTAGGTTAAATAATAAGTTAGAGTTTAATTCTGTTTTCTTGTTCAAATATAATTGAAAACTACTTTTGTTTAAGTATCCCTGTGTTGTGGTGCACATCTATTGCTGATGGTTTTTAGGGTCCTCTGGTCTCTGTAACAGGAGAAAATGAATTGTCAGAATTTCAGGTCAGAAAACTTCAAATTTTCACTCGGCACCTAAAATAAATTTGACAATAAATTTCAAGTTGGCTTGAACTTGAACTTGGACAAGCCTACCATGAGTGACCTGGTCAAATGATTTACAGTACATGTAACATTTACTGTCCTAATGTCATCGATCACTTTCCTCACTTGGCTCAAAAAGTGAAACTGATTCCAGCAACAGAAACATTCAGTAATTTTTCCAAGTTATTGGAACAAATGTTAAAAAGACACTGTAAATTAAGTATATCTCAGAGCAATAAACAATTCAAAAAAGTGTAAATGAATTCAAATAAAAGCAGAATGAGCTGGAAACGTGCATGGAAAGGGGAATTGATGAACCTTTCTGTTGAAAGACTCTTTGTGAGAACTGGCCAAGTTGTGTTCCAGAGCTTGGAGATGGCTCCGACCTGAAACAATAATCATTTACTTTTCCACAGATCCCGCCTGCCATGCTGGCTATTTTCAGCATTTTTGTGTTCAATAAAACTTGCTTTAATACATGAAATGAGTGGGGCTGCTCTTCGTGCAACCCCTCAAACTCGTACCATTACATCAAAAGTCAAGAATTCACCAAACTGTGGACTCCTAAACTGGCTCCAAATGGGACATCCACAACACAACACAGGCCCTTCAACCCACAGTGTGGTGCTGATCTAACAATCTACTCTAACTGCTGGCTACAATTATCCTGCTGCATAACTATGCATTTTTCTCAACTCTACTCGTCGCTAGGAAGATCCCATCATACATGTCTCCATCACTATTGCCAGCAGAACATTCCATGCACCCTCCACTTATATCCCCCCATCCCCCTCCCCATTTTTAATCCCAAGTGCCATGTTAGCCATTTCAGCCCTGGGAAAAAGCCTCTGGTCATCCACAGGATCAAAACCTCACATCCTCATTCATCCTCCATCACTCCAAGGAGAAGAGACCAAGTTCACTCAACCTATCTCAACAGGCATACGCTTCAATCTGGGCAGTACCTTTGTTTATCCCTCTGCATCCTCTCTACATCCTCCACATAGTGAGGTGACCAGAAATGAATGCAATTCAGGAACACTTGCTTGAAAGAGTTCTGTCGTCAAATTGGAGACATCAGTAGGGACTGCCAATATTTGCCCACAAAACCTTTCTGTTCTAACAAATTATTTTGGAATGTTACTATAGCCTTCTGAAAGGAATTTCAATAAACCTTGGTTGGCTATCACTTAGTATGCTGATCAACTTTCACACCATCTTTAAATCCTTCGTAAAGCACCCTGAAATGTTTGATTTATTTATACTATTTGATAGTTCATTGTCCTATTGCAGCAAAATATCAATAAACCCATTGTTTGGTTAGTCAGAATTTGGATTAGGATCATTGATATTACTGACTTGCTGAGTTTTTCCATTATTTTCTGTCTTTATTTTAGATTTCTAGCATTTGCCATTTCATTTGGTTTTGCACTGAGTGATAATCGTATTTCATCATCAGAATTGAATTCCAAAATATGATAAACCAAAGGCAAATACAGATCAGTCTTGTTCAGGATTTCCTATCAATGTATAAAATGATGTTGCTTTAACTCAGAAGATACAAGATCAGTGAAGGTGATATATTTGAGTGAAAATAAAATGAGCCTGATGAAATCTTAATGAAGAAGTTCGGAGTCCTGTGCGATCAGCACAGCTCTGAAAAGATGTATCTCATAGTTAAATCCTTGGGGTAAGAAGAGCTGCTCCACGGGAATAATTGGCATATATCACAAATGTCCTGAGATATCTACAACAACTGTGGAACATTCAAGAATTTATCCTCTGGAGCAGAATATAGGAGTGTTTCATTTGAATTTTCAAAGGAGATCTTTGGTCAATGAAAATAATTTCCTCAATGTGCATTTATTACAGCATTGACACTATCAACATGCTGTAGCAATAAATAATTCATTCACAATTTCAAAGGTGCTTGTGATTTGTTTAAAGTCTATAAGATGAGGTGGGATGGTTGGCATAGGGCAGTACAGTTGGCATAGCGATTAGCACCACACCTTTACATCATCAGCGATTGGGGCAGGGGTTCGAATCCCATGCTGTCTATAGGGAGTTTGTACATTCTACCTGTGTCCGCATGGGTTTTCACCAGGTGCTCTAGTTTCCTCCCACCATTTGAAACGTTTCGGGGAGTGTAGGTTAATTGGATGTAAATTGGGTGGCACGGACTCGTGGGCTGAAGTGGCCTGTGTTACAGAGTTCTGTGTTGTGTATTGACCTATGTGTTGTGTGGCTTTATGTTAAAAAGTGACAGTTTGCCTTAGAGAGCCAAGGTAAAGGTGGACTGCTGAGAGAGTGGGAGATGGACTGGGCATGTGTAGATGATCTAAAAGTTTCTGGACTTGGAAGACAAACCACCACTGGCTGTGAAGTGGAAGGAGGTCCAAGCAGAGTCATTGTCTGGGAGGAAGTTTAGAATGTTGGGCATTTTAAAAGGGATGAACATTCCGAAGGCTGCCAGAAGGATCCAGAACAAGCCATTGTTCCTCTCTCTGCAACCAATACAAGAAGGCAACTTCAAATTTTGAGCTATCTCTCTCTAAAAGATCTTTTGGCTTCATTTTACCAAACAAACTGAATTTTGTTTATGATCTTTGCTTCGGTTGAGATCGAAGTTTTGTGAATCTTGTGTGTTATGTGTTTGTTTTGTGTCTAAGTGTTTCTGTGGGCTGGTTGGAAATATAACTTAGACTTTAATTACATATGTTATATTTAGGCCGTGGAATTTATTAGTTTTACACTGTTATAGAAATTTGCATAGTAACCAGTGGGCATTGTTATAAAAGGGGGGATTTTGAATTAAAGTTTGAAGGTGAATTTTTGTTAATAAAGTAATTGTTTATGATGGTACACCATTTGGCAGGTGAAGCGGCCCTGTTCGTCATCCACTTGGCAGGGCAACCAGCCAAAATGGCATCACCGGGGGTTTCCTCCCAAACTTGGCACTGGGCTCAAAGCCCGCACTTGGCGACCCATGTGATGCCCCAGTGATGTTGTGGTCCCCCAGTGTGGTTCTCAGCCAGGTCTGGGCTTGGAGAATAAGACCATCCAGGCAGCCTGCAATAAATCAATTTTGCTCACTGAACTCAACCCGTCTGGTTGTGCGATTCTTCAGTTAGCAGTGTAGCCGCTGCTACAATTGATGACCCCAAGAGGTTCAAACGTCTTTGAACCCGACAAGAATGACCCTTCGATCAATGCTATAGCCATCAAGCTTCCAGACTTCTGCGTTCAGGAGCCAGAGACCTGGTACACCCATGCAGAGGCTCAGTTTCACCTCCGCCAGATTTCATCAGACTCGACCAAGTTTTATCATGTGGTCACTGCCTGGATCAGGCCACCGTCAAATGAGTGCTGCACCTCGTTCAGCACCCATCCACGGAAGATAAGTATGGCACCATCAAGCGGGTGCTCACTGATTCCCTCAGCCTCTCCAGGTGCCAGCGTGCTGCTCGGATGCTGCGCATCAACGCCCTGGGGGACAGAACTCAATCGAGATGATGGACGAGATGCTCGTACGCATGGGTGATCACACCGACTGCCCACTCTTCAAGTGCATCTTCCTCAACCATCTGTCTGAAGACATCTGGCCGTTACTGTCCCAGGAGAGCTTCATCAACCCTAGGAAGGTTGCTCAAAAGGCTCAGGAGCTATGGCTCGAACGATTCCCAGAGGGCTCATTAGTCCAGCAGGTTAAGAGTAACAGGCATGACCACGCCAAGCCTTCCTCTAGCACTGCGGTGGAACATCCAGCCCCTGCAGGGGCCTCAAAGTGCATAGCCAGAAGCAAGCCATCCACTCCAGGCTTCTGCTTCTTCCACCAGTGCTGGGGAGCCAAGTCTCAGAAGTGCTGTCAGCTTTGCTTGTTCCAGGGAAATGAGCAGGGTGGCCGCTGTTAATGGCTGCAGCGGCTGGTCAAGAACACCGCCTTCTCTACCTTCGGATTCAGTCAGCGGCCGATGCTTCCTCATCTACACCAGTGCCCAGATCAGCATCATCCCAGCCACAGCCATCGAGTCCCGGAACTAGCCTCGAGGACCTCCCCTCCGTACAGCCAATTTAACAGAGATCTGAACATATGGAGACAAGACTGTCCACTTCCAGATCAGCCAGCAGAGGTTCTCGTGGAGGTTCACTGTTTCATCCTTCCCAACCACCATCCTGGGTGTTGACTTCCTCCTCGCCCACGGCCTCCTGGTTGACATTTGAGGTAGGCGACTGGTAGATGCCCGTACCTTCCAATCTGTTCACCTCAATGCCTCAACACCTCCTGTCATGGTCAGTACGCCCAAGGATGAGTTTCAGCATATCCTGGACAAGTTCCTGTACCTCCTCAAGCTACTGTTATCCGCCGCCTCACCATGCCACGGTCTCTTTCATTACATCCCCACTCAAGGCCCGCCAGTCATGCCAAGGTACGCCGGCTCCCATCAGATAAGCTCTAGGTAGCGAAGGAAGAGTTCTCACATCTACAGGAGCTGGCGATCATTCAACATTCTGACAGTCCTTGGGGCTCACCACTCCTCCTGGTCCCGAAAGCCTCCGGCAGCTGGCACCCCTGCAGAGATTATCAATGGCTTAACGATGCGACATACTGACTGTTACCCGATCCCTCACATCCAGGACTTTACGGCCAGCCTGCATGGCGCGAGGGTATTCTCCAAGGTTGACCTAGTGCGCAGGTATCACCAAATCCCAGTGCACCCCGAGAACATACCCAAAATGGCCATCATCACCCCCTTTGGCTTGTTCGAGTTCCTACACATGCGCCCAGACATTCCAGCGCCTTATGGACACAGTGGGCAGGGATTTGAATTTCGTATTCATTTACCTGGACGACATCCTTGTCGCCAGCAGAGAGCGGGCACAACACGTCTCACCTGCGCAACCTCTTCTCCCAGCTGGTCGACTTCAGCCTAATGATTAATCCGGCCAAATGCCAGTTTAGGAAAGAGTCCATGCAGTTCCTGGGCCATACCATCACGGCTGAAGGAGCTACACCTGCCGCTATGAACGTCGCAGCAGTCAGGGAGTTCCCACGCCCGGATAACCTCAAGGGGCTACAGGAGTTAGCGGGTATGGTCAATTTCTATAACCGCTTCATTCCTAGCACTGCGCGCATCATGCAGCAGCTCTTTGACCTCATCACGGCCAAAGACATGACACTCACCTAGACTCCAGAGGCCAGCAGGGCATTCAAAGCCATGAAAGATGCCCTTGTGAAGGCTACTCTGCTCATCCACCCACGCACCGACCTGCATATGGCGCTCTCCATTGATGCCTCTGCCACAGCCATCGGCACCATCCTGGAGCAGCAGCTGAACGGACAGTGGAAACCACTGGCATTCTTTAGCCAACTTCTTTGCCTGTCAGAGTGCAAGTATAACGCTTTCGATTGTGAGTTGCTGGGCAACTCTTTCTTGGAGGGGAGGCCTTTCACCAATTTTACCAACCACAAACCCCTCACTCAGGTGCTTGCTATGGCATGAGATCCCTGATCGGCCCGCCAACAGTGTCACCTCTCTTTCGTGTCAGAGTTCACATCAACATTTGGCACAAGGCAGGGAAAGACAACATGGTCAACGACACGCTCTCATGATCGGCTATTTGAGTGCTGACACCCGGCCTTGACTTCGACCAGCTCGCCTGGGATCAGAAGTCCGACGAGGAGACGCGAGCCTTCAGAACTGCCATCATGGGCCTGAGGTTCCAGGACCTCCTGACTCCTCATGGTGAGGGCACCACCCTGTGAGATGTCTCCATGGGCACCACGTGACCAATGGTTCCCCAGCAGTGGTGCAAGCAAGTCTTCTACCATATCCAGGACCATTCCCACCCATCCATCAGGTCCACGGTCCATATGGTGGAAGAACGTTGCATCTGGCACAGGCTTCGGAAGCAGATTGTGGACTGCGCCAGAACCTGCACCCATTGCCAGCTTTCCAAGATACACAGACACACCAGAGTGCCCGTACAAGATTTTGAACATGTCCAGGAACAGTTCAGCCACATACATGTGGACATCGTCAGGCCCTTATCCATTTCCCAAGGTAACTGTTACCTTTTCACAGTGGTAGACTGCACCCCTCATTGGCCCGAGGTGACCCCGATGCCAGATGCCTTCACAGACTCCTGCTCCTGAGTGCATTTGAATGGCTGGGTTGCCCAGTTCGGCATCCCGAACCACCTCACCAGTGATCACCCCTGCGCTCTGGACATAGCTCACCAACAGGCTGGGGATTGAGCTACATCACACCATGGTCTATCACCCACAGGCCAATGGGCTAGTCGAGCGATTGCACCGCCATCTTAAGTTGGCACTTATGGCCCACCTCACCAGCCCCAACTGGGTGGACGAGCTGCCTTGGGTGCTCCTGGGCATCCACTTGACACCCAAAGAGACCTCCAGGCATCATCAGCCGAGCTGGTGGGAGCTGGGGTGCTCTGTTACCCTGCTAACATTGTTGGGCAACCTGTGAAACAAAACACTTGCAATTGGAGAATGAACTGTGTTCATATGTCACTGACACTATTAGTGTTCTATGTTTTCAGTGAGGAAACATCCTCACTTGCAAAAGACTATAAATCTCATCGCATTCAGAAATATGCAGTAAAAACACAATATGGGAGAAAGCAGATCACACAGCATATTTTATCTATAAAAATAACCAACATTTGGGCCTCAACCGGAGTCCTTCATCAAGGGATGAGCAAAATGCAGGCAGTGGCCTGAATAAAATGGTGGAGATGGGGCAGAGGATGGAGCACAGTCCCACAGGCAAGAGGTCATAGGTGGATAAGGGAGGGAGGGCACAGCAGAAAATGGGGGGAGAGCAGGAAGGGGATGGAAGGCTATTGAAAGTCAGATGTTCTCTGGTACCTTATGTCTTCTTTCTGAATTAGGTGGCAAATATTGCAGATGAATGTTGTTGTAGGGTGATATAGTCACCAAAGTTAGTTGGGATTGATTTATTCTCCAGGAATTTCGGCCACATTAAATTCTTGGTTCAGTTCAACCAATAATTCCTTCATTAATTGCCCATTAGTTAAAGATGAGCTTGCTCTTAATAAAGAAAGTAGTGGTAATCAATATTTAATTAAAAGCAAGGAAAGAAGGAAGATCTGTTTTTAAATCGCATTTTTTTTGTTTGCAAACGAATTTTAGCCACTGGCAAATGAACTCAATATTAGTTTTGTTCTCTCCTGGTAAAGCCTGCAAGTTTAATCTTATCATCAAAATGCCTTAATACAGTGTTCCCCACTCTCTAATCATGGCTCAGCATACAAATCCACAGTGCCAAATTAGGTGGAACTGCAAGTTTGTAATGCTGTATTTCAAATCTGTGTTTATATTTTAAATCCACACGAGTGTGCAGTTAACTGGTGTTCACTGGTGGTGTGTTATACAAATGGCTGGCCCCGCCTCCTCACTCCACCCCCATCTACCTATATATTATCCTGGTTTCCCGCCTAAACCTTGAGCCCCCCCAGAGACCGCTGTAAGACCCTACCCTCAGTTATAAGCTAATAAAGCGTATGTTCTCCCTCCAGTCCTGAGAGCTTTTATTCACACTACAGAGTGCATGAAAGGATTTCAAATCCAACTCGTAAAGGACACCTATGAAAAATATTTCACGGGGTAAAATGCCTCAAGGTGCTTCAGAGATGTGTCATCAGACAAAATATGATATCAAGCTACACAAGGCAACATTGTGGCAGGATGGATATGTTGGAGTTTTTAAAGAGTGACTTTAACCCTTTTGGAGAGACAGAAAGGATTTGGGAAAAGGATACTGGAGCTTGAGGACTGGACAGCTGAAGGCACATCCCTTAATTGTGGAACAAGACAGCAGAACTGGGAGAAATCTCAGGGATTATTGGAATGGAGGAGGATACAGGGAAAGGGAAAGGTGAGGTTATAGATGAACTTGAAAAGAGTGATGAGAATTTTCAAACATTATTGCCATATATAGAAGTCACTTAGTATACATACTGGACAAGAGGGACATACAATGAGATGTACTTGAAGCACGGGGCCATTCTGTGATGTCAGGGCACTATTTCAATGCAAACCAGTGGTGGTGCACATCAGTTGTCCATCTTCAAAGGAGGTCTATTTTAACAGAGTATATTAGACAATAGATAATAGGTGCAGGAGTAGGCCAATTGGCCTGTCGAGCCAGCACCGCCATTTATCGGATCATGGCTGATCTTTCCCTTTCAATAACCAATCCCAGCCTTATTCCCATAACCTTTAACTCCCCTGCCCACAAGAGCCTTATCCAACTCTCTCTTAAATCTATCCAAAGAATCTCCCCCCCCCCCCCCCCCCCCCACTACCCTCTGTGGCAATGCATTCCACAGACTCACAACTCTCTGGGTAAAAAAATCTCTCCTCATTCTGTATTAAATGGCCTTCCCTGGATTCTTAAACTATGCCCTCTAGTCCTAGTCTCCCCCATCATTCTAATGCTTTTCTAAATGCACACAGCTATTTTCCTGGGCATTGGAATACTGTCCTGAGATGCTCACAATGCATCTTTCCTCTTTAGAAAATTTCACTTCACTAAACAGGGTCCAGAATTTGGGGATTTGAGGAATGGCAACACAAAACATCTCAAAATGCACAGACAAACCAAGCACACTTAATTTAACAGAAAATTTACATGCTAGGTTCTCATTTCAGGAATGTTCTGTATAAATCTGGTTCCTGTCAACATGCAACTTATTTGGATCTTTAGGTGGCCGCCATTTCTCAATGGATTGGTCATGACATTCATTCTGTAGTCATCCCTTAAAATGGACAGATAAGGCTGCAGGAGGGTCTTAGTGAGTCAGGCAGCATCCATGGGTAGAAATGGTCAGTCAACATATCAGTAAAACACACACAGAGATGCTGGAGGGACCCATCCGGTCTCACAGCATCAACAGGATGTAAAAGTACATTCCCAACGTTTCGGGCCTGAGCTCTTCCTCAAGGTATGAAGTCAACATTTCAGGTTGGGACCCCTTATCCAGAGTAAAGTGAAAAGGGAATATGGTGGGGAAGGAGATGGTAGAGTATTGGTCAGGTCAGGAAGGGTGAAGAGAAAGGAGGAGGGAGAGACTACGGAGAGGGTAAAAAGTAAGAGAGAAAAATGAAAATAGGAGTGGATAAAGAAGAGCTGGAAATGGTGAAACCAGATGGGAGGTGGGGGCTACCTGAATTTGGGAAAAAAGAGATGTTCATGCTGTTGGGTTTAAGGCTGCCCAGCAGAAACATGATGTGCTGTCCCTCAAGTTTACATTGGGCAATAAACAAGGCTAAAAGCAGACATGTACATGTTGGATTGCTGAGGGCAATCATAACAGTAACCAGGAGTTCTCACTTGGAACCACAGACTGAGCCCATTCCTACTTTAATCGCTGACCCAAAACACTGACTCAACATTTTTCTCCCTTACCCATTGAGTCTCTCCATCTTCTCATTATTTGCCCAAGATACCAGCAGCTACAGATTTTTTCCCTTCTATAGAGAAAAGCAGTCTTTATCAGATTACTTGTGTAAAAGCATGGAGCAGCTGCAACTTTTCCATTTATTTGCTGTTGTTAAGATATCAAAACATTCTCACAAGCTTTACAGGAGAATTATCACACATAAATTAATATTCTCATTCAAAGTGATTTCAAGTCTAATGAAGCTTGTCCATAAAGGTAATTTTAAGGAGAGTCGAAGAGAGAGATGGAGGTAGAAAAGTTTAGGTTCTTGCCAGTGATGAAACAATTAAAGATCGGCATAGAGGGAATTATTAAAATACAAATATCTTGGAAGTTATAGAACTGCAGAAGATTATGGTGTGGTTGGTGTAGCAGTTAGCAGAACACCTTTTCAGTGCCAGTGATCGGGACTGGGGTTTGAATCCCTCACTATCTGTAAGGAGTTTGTACGTTCTCCCCATCTCTGCGTGGGTTTTCCCCAGGGGCTTCGGTTTCCTCCAACAATTAAAAATGTACCAGGGGTTGTAGGTTAATTGGCTGTAAATTGGGTAGCACGGACTCAGGGGCCAAAATGGACTGTTACCCTGCTGTATGCCTAAATTTTTAAAAAAATTACTGAGATGAGGAGGAATGTGGGTGTAAAGGAATTTGAAAACACTGATGAGAATTTTAGAATCGTGACAGCTTATGTAAGAAAAATGGCAGCGATCTATCAACAGAACTTGTTATGGGTCAGGATACAGAGTCCGCAAGCATCGAATCCATGCTGCTGAAGACCTAACTGCACTGGGTGGGTCACGTCTCCACAATGGAAGACCATCGCCTTCCCAAGATCATGTTATATGGCGAGCTCTCCACTGGCCACCGAGACAGAGATGCACCAAAGAAGAGGTTCAAGGACTGCTTAAAGAAATCTCTTGGTGCCTGCCTCATTGACAACCACCAGTGGGCTGATATCGCCTCCAACCGTGCATCTTGGTGCCTCACAGTTTGGCGGGCAGCAACCTCCTTTGAAGAAGACCGCAGAGCCCACCTCACTGACAAAAGACAAAGGAGGAAAAACCCAACAACCAACCCCAACAAACCAATTTTTCCTTGCAACCGCTGCAACCGTGCCTGCCTGTCCCACATCAGACTTGTCAGTCACCAACGAGCCTGCAGCAGACGTGGACATACCCCTCCATAAATCTTCGTCCACGAAGCCAAGCCAAAGAAAGAACAGGTGTAGAATAGAGAGACCCAGACTGTATTGGATGGATCAGGATCATAAGTCAGAGATGTGAGTTAATTCAATCCCTCAAACAACAGAGCGAGAGAGTAAGGTCAGGGTGCCAATGTGGTGGCAATGGTGTAAACAGAGAACGTATGTAAGAATGTCCACGGATGGGAATGTGAAGTGTGAAGGGTCCTGAAACAGTTTTCCTTTTTGTCAATAATATGAATACATTCTATTTTTGGGAAAAAATTGTCTGCTCTACTATCTAAGAGCAGTACCATTTTCTGCAATATAATTATTTTCTCATATGAGATTTTATTATCTGTGCTGTTCAAGATGCCAAAGACACATATTTTTTTTTAATGCCATTGAACCTTTGGAACTCCTCTGGACTGCAACCATCACATGCAACCATCACTGTTAGAAAGTCACTGCGACTGATTGTATTCCAGCGAATGTATTTGTTAGTTGAAATCAGAGGCAGAGAGTTCTCGTGTTCAACAGAATAGATGGAGCCATAGCTCAGAGACCAATGATAACACATGTTGCCATTGCTCGCCTCTCATATCCACGTGATGATGTCAGGATTAGGCCGGATATCATTCTTTCAATCTCCAGTTTATGTTCCACCACAAGCTTAGTACCTTTTTGGAAACAGTGAGCTGGAAGAGGCACCAAAGTAAGAGAACTCCCTTGGCCCACCCCAGTGAGAGGGAGAAGTGTGGGAGAGGACCTCAACCCCACGGAGGTGGAGTGAGGGACTGGTTCCTTCTTGTGCCATGAATTATGATGCTATTGAGGAAGGCACAATTGAACATAATGACAAAATAAATTTCCTGTCACTCAGGATGTCATTGAGCAAACCATTGGGATCATGCCATCAGAGATTTATATGTTTTCACAAGTCAGGACCTTCTGTACTATTCCTGAGTGAGAATGTTTCCAGATTTCATGTTACTTGCATTGTGCTTCAGACCAACATAACTTCAGGACATATCCCCGTCCCCCTTCCTCCACCAAACCTCCATCCAGGGCCACAATCTGACTTCCCAGGCGAGGCACATGCACATCATCCAACCTGATCGGGTGCACTCAGTGCGGCCTCTTCTATACCGCTGAACCAAACCAGATTGAATGATGGCTACACCAAACATCTGAAGGTTAAAGATGGAATTTCATTTTAATGCCTCCAACCATTCCTAAGCAGATATGTTCGACCTCAGAGTCATTCACTGTAAGAGTTAGTCAAAACATAAGCTTCAGGAACAACATATTCTTTAATTGTGCCTGTGCCCAAGAAGAGTGTGGAAACCTACCTGAATGACTACCAACCAGGGCACTCACATTTA
Source organism: Narcine bancroftii (assembly GCF_036971445.1). Lineage (NCBI taxonomy): Eukaryota > Metazoa > Chordata > Chondrichthyes > Torpediniformes > Narcinidae > Narcine > Narcine bancroftii. The sequence continues at coordinate 67,523,673 of NC_091475.1, read as the reverse complement.
CAGTGATGAAGTGTTTCAGAGGCTGCACTTGAAGCATGAGCTGGGACATGGATCTGTTCCAATTTGCCTAAATCAGCAACAGGTGGTGCCATCTCACTAGCTGTACACAAAGGAACTCCCTGACAGCATGGACACATACATCAGGATGCTCTTTATCAAACTACAGTTCGGCATTTAGCACCATCATCCCCTCCAATCTGATCAGCAAACTCCAAGACCTGCGCATCAACACTCGAAGGTGTAACTAGATCCTGGATTTCCTCATCTCCAGACCCCAATCAGTGAGGATTGGTGAGACCAATCCCCACCCAGTACCAGAGCACCACATTCCTACTCCCCTACTCTCCTCACTTTCCACCCATCAATATGTAGCTCGGTGCAACAATAACATCATCTACAAATGTGCTGATGATACCACGGCAGTGGGTTACATAAAAGAAGGCAAAACCTGAAAGTCTGCAAATGCTGTGATTGTAGTAACTCAGCTGATCTGGCGAAGGAAGTAAAGATCTACAGTGCGTTTGTAAATATCTGAAAACCACAACCAAAATTCTTAGTTATCCAATTTTTTTTCGGCAGCATCAAGACATCACAAGTTGAAAAACAATTTTCTCCTGACGTGCTCATGTGGGGCTCTGAAGCACTGTTAGTGCCAGTTTGGTAACATCAGTGAGTGACTGGCGGAAGTCGACGGCTCAGGCAACACATAGGGAGATGGTCCTCATTTCAGATAACTCCCTCCCCTCTCTCTTTTCTTTTCTTCATTACCTTTCTCTGCACTTGGTTCTCCGCTGTCCCCAGCGTCGGTGCAGGAACAAATCTAATTGGGGACATCAGGGTAACCATGGGTGAGCGCTGATTTTTTTTTGGTGGTGTCAGACCAGGGTTGAAGGGGGAAATCGGAGAGGGGACCTCTCTGGTGGTGGGGAGGTGTCAGGGATCAGAGTGAGGACCTCAGGCTCATGGGCACATTCAGTAACGATGATAGGGAGGTGTTAGGGATCAGAGCGAGGACCTCAGGCTCCTGGGCCGGTTTAGTAACGGTGGTGGGGAGGTGTCATGGATCGGAGTGAGGACTTCAGGTTCCTGGGCAGATTCGTTGATGGCAGTGGGAAAGTGTCTAGGATCAGAAAGGGGACCTTGGGCTCCCGAGCAGGTTGGGCGATGGCGGTGGGGATGTGTCAGGAATAGATGACAGCCGATACAAGTATTCTGTTGACACTACTGGGCTGCTTAAACCCATTTCTCAGTTATCCGAAAAATGCAGTTAACTGATAGACATCCGGACCCAAGCATTTTGAATAATCAGAAACATACTGTATTACCTATATTTTGGGCCTTAGCCCTTCCTCGAGGTACCTTAAGCCATTCCTCTATGTTTCAACTCATTATGTTGTTAACAGCTTCTTCCCATGGGAACTGGTGACACTAACCATCCAAGACTCATTTGTACAAAACTATATTATTGACTTATTTTTATTGGTATACTTGTCCTGCATATGGTATTGTTTGCCTGTCTGTGTGTTATGTCTGGTTGTGTGACTGCAAGTTTTGCACCCAGGACCGGAGAAGGCTGTTTCGTCGGGCTGTACTTGTACAATCGTGTGACAATAAACTTGACTTGAGTTCTTCCAGCATTTCTGTGATTTTGCGATTTGTATTATAGTGGGCGATGTGCCAGCTTTCAGGAGGGAGATTGAAAACTTGGCCAAATGGTGTTATGAAAACAACTTTGCATTCAATTTCATCAAAACTAAGAAGCTGATAGTGAACTTCAGGAAGGGAGAACCAGAGATGTATGAGCCAGTGATCATTGAGGCAGAGAGGGTGAGCAAATTTAAATTCCTGGGAGTCATTATTTTGGAGGATCTTTCCTGGACACAACAGACAAATACCATGGTGATGAAAGTCCATCAGCGCTGCCACTTTCTCAGGAGTTTGCAGAGGTTTGGTATGACATTGGGAAACTTCTGTAGATGTGTAGTGGAAAGTCTGCTGACTGGCTGCCTTGTGTCCTGGTATTGGGACCTCAATACCTCTGAGTGGAAAGCCCTGCAGAAGGTAATGGACACAGCCCAGAATATCAGAGGCAAAACTCTCCCTGCCCATTGAGAAAATCTGCATGGAATGCAGATTTGTCAGGAAGGCACAACAGCGACTGTGCTTCCTCAAGTGGGCAAGGCTACCTGCTACCATCATGTCAGCCTTCTACAGGAGCTCTATCAAGAGTGTCCTGGCTGGCTGCATCACAGTGTGGCATGGTTGTTACAGAGAAATGGATCAGAGGTCAATCCACAGGACCATAAGTGTGGCAGAGAGAATCATTGGAGTCTCCCAACCCCCACCATCAGGACGTGATCTCTTGGGATCATTGTCTGAAGAGACCGCTCAAAATCATTGAGGACTCTTCCACCCTGCACACAGCATCTTTCACCTGCTCCTGTCGGGAAAGAGACCCAGGAGGATCAGAGCCAGAACCATCAGGCTGAGGAACAGCTTCTTCCCACGGGCAGTGAGAATGCTGAATGGCCAAAGGAACGGCTCACACTAACCATCTAAGACTCTCATATTTATAAAATAATATATTTTATTTATATCTATGCATACTCGTCCACATTCTGTCTGTACATATGTCACTTCTGACTGTTTAGCACTGAAGGCAGAAGAACACTGTCTTGTTGGGATGGTAATAAATTTGACTTGACTTGACTTGACATCAGAGAGCAGTAGCAATCATCAAGGATCCACCCCACCTAGCACACACCCTGTTCTCGCTGCTGCCATCAGGAAAGAGGCTACGTGACTTGCACCCCCAGGTTCAGGAACAACTGCTCCCCCTCTACCATCAGACTCCTCAATGACAAATTCAATCAGGGACTCATTTAAGGACTCAGTCTTTGCACCTTGTTTATTATTGAATATTTATTTTCTGAATTGTGCCATTTGTTTGCACGTCCTTTTTGTTTACATTTTTCTCTTTTGTAGACTTATCTTTTCTTGAGTCGAGTATTTTTGCACATTACCACTAGTAGAAATTCTGCCTGACCTCAGGAACACAGAATCCTGAGATGTGATGTCATACATGTAACCTGACAATAACTCTAAACTGTGAACTTTGAACTTTGGACTCTTTGGCCACCTTAAACCTAACAGCATGAACATCCCTTTTTTTAATTTTAAGTAACCTCCACTTCCTTCTGGTTCCACTGTTTCCACCTCTTCTCCTCACCTCCTCACCTACTTTTGAATTGATCAAACTCCATTCCATCAATTCATCATATTTCATTCTGCTGCATATGATCACCCTCCTCATAATTAATGGCACCAACAATTTTGATGTCATATTTAAAATTTTTGTTTTTCTTAATTTAAATTTTTAAATTTAAATTTCCAAAAAAGAAACAAAAAATGTAGATTTTCTAACACTAACCCTCCCCAAACCCCCTCCCCCTTTGGCAGTTTTCTTCGGCAGCCCCTCCATCTCACTCACCCTCTGCCCAATCCCCTATCAACTCCTGCCCCTTCCCCTGCTCCCATCCACCTTCATCGCCCCCCCCCCTTCTTATTCTTGCCCTGATAAAAGTTCCCAAACTGGAAACGTTGACCCTCTTTTGCTGAATTTTCCAGCACCTGCCACTTTTCTGTATTTTGATGTTACATTGACTACGAGATTTTGACTTTCAAAATTCAATTTGGTGTGATTGTGAAAGTGAGAAACATAAAAAATTTACAAAATGCTAAATATCCAGCGCCAAAGTACAATGCATAGCAAAGAGGGTGGTTGCTCAAAGTCAGAGTCTCTCCATTCCAGTCATGGCACCATAATCTCATTTCCTCACAACTGCGGGTTCTCCGCTGATCCACTTGCTCTCTTCTCACAGGCTCTGCATTCGTATCATTGTTTTCTCTTTGATCTTGGGTCTGCTGGCCTTTATAAATCATAGCATGGAATATAGGAGCTGGAAGGTGATGTTCAGATTGTTCAAGGCATTGGTGAGGCCAACTTTGGATATTGTGTGCCACAAGTTCTGGTCCCCAAATTATAGGAAGGATATCAATAAAGTGCAGAGAAGATTTACTAAAATGTTGCCTGGATTGCAGTATCTAGAATACAGAGAAAGATTGATTAGACTGGAGAGTAGAAGGTTGGGGGGGGGGGGGGGGAATTTGATAGAGGTATTTAAAATGATGTGGGGAATAGATAGAGTAGATGTGAATAGGCTCTTTCCCTTGAGGGTATGGGAGATTAGTACGAGGGGTCACAAGTTAAGGGTTAGGGAGCAAAACTTTAGAAGTAACATAAGAGGAAGCTTCTTCACTCAGAGAGTGGTGGCTGAGTGGAATGACCTTCCGGAAAAGGTGGTTGCAGCAGGGTCCATTTTGTAATTTAAGAGGAGGTTGGATGAGTGCATGGATGTGAGGGGGTTGGAGGGTTATGGACAGGGAGCAGGCAGGTGGGACTAGTGAAGTTCACTTATATCGGTGTGGACTAGAAGGGCAGAGATGGCCTGTCTCAGTACTGTAATTGTTATATGGTTATATCTTACATCTTGTTTCCATCCTATCTCTGCAATGAACTACAAATCTTTATATTCTTTTCCTGATGGCAATCTGCTGGAGAAAATCAGCAGGTCGGGCAGCCTCAGTGGGAGGTAAAGAATGGTTGATGTTTTGGGCCAGATGGAACTAACCCAGCAGGTTGACTTTAGCTCCAGATTCCAGCACTGCAGGATTCTATGTGCCTTTCTTTTGTTATTATGAGTTCTGCTCCTTTCTCATTGTTCTCGGACTTTCAAAGGAGTCCTGTACGTGGCCACAAATGGCCTTGCATCAGTGATAAGGCCTTTCATTGTTCTTTATTCATTTTTTCAGGTAGTCTGAGATCGAAACGCATTGGTGTCATGATTCCTTTCTTGCCTGCGTAAAGCACACAAAGAGAGTGCCCCCAACACAAAGAGAAAGAGGGCCCTTTCAGAGATACTGAGTGTCAGTGGATTCCTCTCCTGAGCTCCTGCAAGGTCTGCAGCTGCAAGATCTCCTGTCTGATTGAGCAGTGAACCCGACCTCCCAGAATCAACCCCCCGATACAATCAGGAAGCTGTTGATATGATGTTCAGCAGGACATGCATGTCCTTGTATGTGGGGATTCAGCAAGCTATGAGGACAGCCTATTAGTACAACACCCATTTTTGCAAGAGGGTTTGAGTTCATGAGCAGAAATATATTACTCTAATTATCTGGACCCTGAATGATACTGAATCTGGAATATGTGTCCAGGTATGGTCTCAGATTTCAGATATATTGTCAGAGTACATACATGACGTCACATACAACCCTAAGATTCATTGTTCTGCAGGCGAGCCAGAATTACAATTTATTTATTGATACTACAAAAAAAACTGTACACAGCGTAAACATGTAAACAAATAAAGAACTTCAAACAGATAATGAATGTAAACAAATTGACTGTGCACTACATAGAGGGAAAAAAATCAATAAAGTGCACAAGTAAGAGTCCTTAAATGAGTCCCTGATTGAATTTGTTGTTGAGGAGTCTGACGGTGGAGGGGGAGCAGTTGTTCCTGAACCTGGGGTTGTGAGTCTTTTGGCACCTATACCTCTTTCCTGATGGCAGCAGTGAGAACAGAGTATGTGCTGGGTGGTGTGGATCCTTGATGATTTTTGCTGCCCTCTGACGGCAGCATTCCCTGTAGATGTTCTTGATGGTGGAGAGGGTCTTGCCTGTAATGTCCTAAGCTGTGTCCACTACCTTTGCAGGGCTTTCCACTCAAGGGTTTTGGTGTCCCTATACCAGACAGCAATGTAGCCGGTCAGCACACATTCCACCACACCTCTGTAGATATTTTCCAGTGTTTCTGGTGTTGTACCAAACCTCCACAAACTTTTGAGGAAGTAGAGGCGCTGACATGCTTTCACATGATGACATGGCATGATATGAAATATCTTCCAAGATAGTGACTCCCAAGAACATAAATTTTGCTCACCTGCTCCACTTCTGATCCCCCAACGATCACTGGATTGTAAACCTCTGGCTTTCCCTTCCTGAAGTCAACAATCAGCTCCTTAGTTTTGATGACATTGAGTGCAAGGTTGTTGTTGGTGCACCATTCAGCCAAGTTTTCAATCTCCATCCCCCTGTTTGCTGTCTCATCCCCTTCCTTTATACAACCCACTACCATGGTTTCGTGAGCAAATTTGTCATAACGAGCTACACAGTCATTGATGAGAAGTGATTAGAGCTGGGGGTGAAGAACACAGCCCTGTGGAGCTCCAGTACTGATGGAGATTGTGGAGGAGAAGTTCTTACCAATCCTCACTGATTGTGGACTGGAGGTGAGGAAATCTAGGATCCAATTACACAGTGGGGTGTTAACTCCCAGGTCTTGGAATTTGCTGATCAGTTTTGAGGGGATGATGGTGTTAAATGCTGAAGAGTAGTTGATAAAGATTCTTAAATTAAAATTCTCCCTCCTTAAATAACAATATTTTGCCATATAGCTGAAAATTCACTGGGTCATTTTGGGGTGACAGATAGCTCAAACAAGAGAATTATTTGGATTTGGATCATTCTTTCTTGAATGAAGAAGAAACATAAGAATTCTGAAGAGGATTGAAAGAATAGATGCAAAATGATATTTCCCCTCGCTGGGGATATCTAGAACCAGGACCCAAAATAGGAGCAGGAGCGAGATAAATAAAAGATCTTTCTTCATCCAGAGGCTGTTGAATCTTTGGGCATCCGCACCCAAGAAGAAAGTGAGTGCTGAGTACCTCTGTATCCAAGTTGTGATTGCAAAACAAAACTAACCGAAATAAAGAAAGAAGATGCTGAAAACATCAGCATGGAAAGAAAATCAAAAGTACTTCAATTCACAAATCTCTTTATTTCTGCTCTCTCCCAGATCCCCCATTAATCTATTAACCAGAAAGCTCCACAAACATTTTGATCACCTGGATATCAAAGATATTCTTTCTGTACAAAAAAAAACCCTCCTAGACCCTCTCCAAAACTAACTTGCTTTCTTATTTTCCCTGTGGTGATGAAGGACTGAAACTTGAAACATATTAACTCTTTCCACAGAAAACTGCCTAACAGGCTGAATTTCTAGCATTTTGCTTTTTTCGAATTCAAGGCAATGGTTGATGAATTATAGGATGCTTAGGGAGTAGGGGAATATTGGGTTAGTGCAGGAAAGTGGCACTGAGATGAAAGACCAGCTATGATCATGTTGAATAGCATAAGACATGGATATTGGGAGCTGGGGGCGACTGGCTCATGGTTTTAATTCACCTCATTAGCACATTACTTGCAGGTTTCATTACTATGTTGCCCATGGTAATCTGTCTGTTTCAAATATTGTTCCTGCTTAACCCAAGCCCTGACTTTCAGTGTGAGTAGAATTCAACCACGTTCCTGCTTCAGTACATTCTCTACAGCTTGTAGAGTTTTTACCTTGATTGTCCATTATACTTTGCTTTTCAACTTTAAACAATGTGGATTAGAAATTAAAACATTTCTAATGTTTTGAAACTTTGATATTTACCAATATTAATTAAATTACTTCAAATATATTGGAAACATTTCTATTTATTTATCTTCCCTTTTATATTTATTATCTCTTTTTTTGTCTCGGTATATTGTGGCAACTTAATTTATACTATTGCAGTTGGAGTACTGTATCTTCAAGTCAAGTTTATTGTCATCTGATTGTACAAGTACAACCCAACGAAACAGCCTTCTCCGGTAACCTCAGTACAAAAACACGCAGACACACAACTAGACATAAAGACAAACAATATATATGCGCATCAAATAATTCTATTGATAATAAATAAATAAATAAATGTTGCTTTGTGCAGATGAAAGTCTCAGTTCATCAGTGTGAGCAGTTCCTCTGGTTGTTCAGCATCCTCACTGGCCGTGGGAAGAAGCTATTCCTCAGCCTAGTGGTGCTGTGTGCCGGGTGGAAGGGGTCCTCAGTGAATTTGGATGGCCTCTTCAGGCAACGATCCCAGTTGATCACGTCAATGGGGGAAAGAGAACCTATTGATCCTCTCTGACATTCGATCGAACTCGTGTAGAAGGTGACATAATGGTGAAGCTTTGCCCACTTCAGTCCTCTCAGGAAATGTAGTCGCTGTTGTTCCTTCGTGACAAGTGAGGAGATGTTGAGTGTCTACAATAGGTAATAGGTAATAGGTCACTAGTGAAGTGAACTCCAATGAGCCTAAAGCTCTCCACTCTCTCTACTACAGAGTTGTTGATGTGTAGTGGAGGATGGTCATTCACCATTTCACGAGATTTTCCACCTCATCTCTGTAGAGGCATCCGACTTACCTCTTTGGCTTAGCAGGTCAGAATGTCAATGTCCCTGTACATTGTACTTGTGTACATGATAATAAATCATCAAGTTAAGTTTATATATTTAAAATATTAGCCTATTTGTTTAAACTGTCCCTTGCTTGAGTTGGAGAATTTTGTACTCACCCCTCAAAGTGTTTTCTGTGAACTTCCACTGGAGCCAAGATTACATTATCATCACAAGCGTGATTTGAAGAGTATAAGAAGCAGAACCTGGTGTGGACCTGGTGTGAATCCTAGACCTGCTCTACCATTCAGTGAGACCCTGACTCGCCTTTCACCTCAAGGAAGGAAGTTCCACATTTAACTTTGTGACCCACCAATGTGCCAGCATGCCGAGGGAGATGTTCTTATGTTTTAGTGTGCAATTAACTCACTAATGTTATTGATTTTTTTAAATTAGACATACAGCACAGTAACACGTCATTTCGGCCCCACGAGTCCATGCTGCCCAATTAACCCAATACATTTCGAACAGTGGGAGGAAACCAGAGCCCCGGTTTCTCCTCCCCTGTCAATGGTTCTTGTCGGCCAACGCAGACTTTTGCAGGTCAGTTGCACATTTATGAGATCCATTGTGGCAATAGCTCTCCAGGGTGGTGAAATAATATTTTCATTCCCACACTTAGGCTATTTAAGTTCTCACATTTAATGGCCCTGCCACTTCCATGCTACATTTCAGTCTCTCCTGATTCCAATTGAAACCAAATGTGCCTTTTAAGTGCTCATTTGTCATAGAGGCAAATGAAAGTATACTGCATACCTCGAGGCTGTGCTCTGCACAAATTAGTTCCTCATCTTGGAATGCTGTCAGTAATTAATGGCACTTCCTATCGTGATGTCTATATTTTCCATACTAAATACAAGAAGGGGTAAGGTTCAATCCAAAGACTAGAAATTTATCGTTTTTGAGTCCCAACAACTTCCTACCTTTGTATTTGTCTGGGTGGACTTCAAATTATTTGTTTTTAAATTTAGACATACTGCACGGGAAACAGGCCGTTTTGACCCACGAGCTCGTGCTGCCCAATTACACCCGATTAACCTACAACCCCCAGTATGTTTTTGAAGGAAGGGAAGAAAACGGAACCCCAGGGAAAATCCACGCAGACATGGGAAGAACATACAAACTCCTTACAGTTAGCGCGGGATTCGAACCCAACTCCAGTCCCGATCGGTGGTGCTGTAAAGTCGTTGAGCTAACCGCTACACCAACCGTGCCTCCAAATATCCTTATTTTACCATGGTTCCGTTCTCCATGATAATTAGACAGACCTGAACATACTTATTGATTATGCAAAGGAGAATCAGTTGCCAACAGCTTTATTAACTGCTCATGGAATTCAGCGAACCCATGTGGGCATCACCCCATGCTGATAGAGAAATGAAACATGAAAGTCTGCAGACACAGTAATTAAATAAAAAGCTGGAGAAACTCAGCAGGTCAGAAAGGGAACTTTATACATAACCAACGTTTCAGGCTAAACCCTTCATCAAGGTATTGTGGCGGTACATCATTAGGCAAGTGAACCAGACCAGCTTGTCACGCACGCGATGGGGCAGCCGGTAAAAATGGTGCCGTCGGGGGTTTCCTCCCAACCTCAGCACTGGGTTGAGAAGCCCGCGCTTGGGGACCCATGTGACGCCCAGGTGATGTTGGGGTGATTGTGTGATCCTTCAGTTAGCAGTGTAGCCGCTAACTGTCTTTGAACCCAACATGAACAACCCTTCGATCAGCGCTATAGCCATCAAGCTTCCCAACTTCTGGGTTCAGAAGCCAAAGACATGTTTCAGCCATGCAGAGGCTCAGTTTCACCTCTGCCAGATTTCATCGGATTCAACAAAGTTTTACCATGTGGTCACTGCCTTGGACCAGGCCACCACCAAACGAGTGCTGCACCTCGTTCATCACCCACCCACCCACGGAAGTATGGGACCATCAAGTGGGTGCTCACCGGCTCCTTCAGCCTCTCCAGGTGCCAGCATGCCACTCGGATGCTGAGCCTTGACGCCTTAGGGGACAGAACTCCAAACGAGTTGATGGATGAGATGCTTGTGCTCATGGGCAATCACACCAACTGCCACTTTTCAAGCGCATCTTCCTTGACCATCTGCCTGAACATACTTATTGACCATTATTGTCCCAGGAGAGCTTCGTCAACCCTAGGAAGGTCGCTCAAAAGGCTCAGGAGCTATGGCTCGAACAATTCCTGGAGGGGTCAGCAGTCCAGAAGGTTAAGAGTCATGGGCATGACCACGCAAATCCTTCCTCTAGCACAGCGGTGGAACACCCAGCCCCTTCAAGGCCCTCAAAGAGCATAGCCAGAGCAAGTCATCCATTATAGGGAAACAAGCAGGCCTCCCCCTGTTAATGGCTGTGGCGGCTGGTCATGAACACAGCCTCCTCTACCTGTGGGATTCAGTCAGCAACCGACACTTCCTCTACGACACCGGGGCCCAGATCAGCATCATCCCGGCCACAGCCATCGAGTCGAGGCCTCGAGGACATCCCCTCCATGCAGCCAATTCGATGAAGATCCAGACATATGGAGACAAGACCGTCCACTTCCAGGTCGGCCAGCGGAAGCTCTCGTTGAGATTCACCAATTTGTCACTTCCCACCACCACCCTGGGTGTCGATTTCCTCCTCACCCATGGCGTCCTGGTCGACATTCGAGGTAGGAGACTGGTAGATGTCCGTACCTTCCAATCCATTTGCCTCAACACCTCCCGCACAGAGCAGCCGCAGATGGCCATGGTCAGCACGCCCAAGGATGAGTTTCAGCGTATCCTGGACGAGTTCCCGTCTCTCCTCAAGCCACAGTTCTCCTCCGCCTCACCACACCATGGGGTATTTCATTACATCCCCAACCAATGCCCGCCGGTCCACACCAAGGCACGCCAGCTTCTGCCGGACAAGCTCCAGATAGCAAAGGAAGAGTTCTCGCTCCGACAGTCCTTGGGCCTCACCACTCCACCTGGTCCCGAAAGCCTTCAGTTTCTGGCGCCCCTGCAGAGATTATCAACAGCTTAATGATGCAACAGTACCAGACCGCTACCCGATCCCTCACATCCAGGACTTTAAGGCCAACCTGAATGGCGCGAGGGTATTCTCCAAGGTTGACCTGGTGTGCGGGTCTCACCAAATCCCAATGCACCCCAAGGACATACCCAAAATGGTCATCATCACTCCCTTTGGCTTTTTGAGTTCTTACACATGCCATTCGGGCTCAAGAACACAGCCCAGAACTTTCAGCACCTTATGGACACAGTGAGCAGGGATTTGAATTTCGTATTCATTTACCTGGATGACATCCTTGTTGCCAGTAGACACTAGGCACAACACAAGTCTCACCTGCACACCCTCTTCTCCTGACTGGCTAACTTTGGACTAACGATCAATCAGGCCAAGTACCAATTCGGGAAAGAGTCAATGCAGTTTCTGGGCCATACCATCATAGCTGAATGAGCCACATCTGCCACTATGAAAGTCGCTGCAATCAGGGAATTCCCATGCCCGGACAACCTCAAGGGGCTACAGGAGTTCATGAGTATGGTCAATTTCTATAACCGCTTGATTCCAGGCACTGCGCACATCATGCAACCACTCTTCGTCCTCATCATGGCCAAAGACAAGACACTCACCTAGACTCCAGAGGACAGCAGGGCATTCGAAGCCATGAAAGATGCCCTCGACCACCCACACACCGACCGGCATGTGGCGCTCTCTGTCGATGCCTCTGCCACAGCCATCAGCTCCGTCCTGGAGCAGCAGGTGAACAGACAGTAGAAACCACTGGCATTCTTTAGCCGACTTCTTCACCCGGCAGAGCACAAGTATAGCACTTTCGATCGTGAGTTGCCTGGCATGTACCTGGCGGTTCATCATTTCCGCTATTTCTTTGAGGGGAGGCCTTTCACCAATTTTACCGACCACAAACCGCTCACTCAGGCGGTCGCTATGGCAAGAGATACCTGGTCGTCCCGCCAACAGCATCACCTCTCTTTCGTGTTGGAGTTCACCACCGACATTCGGCACAAGACGGGGAAAGACAATGTGGTCATCGACAGACTCTCACGACCGGCCATTTGCGCGCTGACACCAGGCCTCGACTTTGACCATCTCGCCCGGGACCAGAAGTCCAACGAAGAGATGCGGGCCTTCAGGACTGCCATCATGAGCCTGCAGTTCCAAGACCTCCCAACTCTTCACGGTGAGGGCACCATCCTGTGTGATGACTCCATGGGCACCCCACGACCAGTGGTTTCTCAGCAGTGGTGCAGGCAAGTCTTCTACAATATCCCTGACCTTTCCCATCCTTCCATCAGGTCCACAGTCCATATGGTGGCAGAACGTTTTGTCTGGCACGGGCTTCGGAAGCAGATTGTGGACGGGGCCAGAACCTGCATCCATTGCCAGCTTTCCAAGGTATACAGGCACACCAGAGTGCCCGTACAAGATTTCAAACACATCCGGGAACGGTTCAGCCACATACATGTGGACATCATCGGACCCTTGCCCATTTCCCGAGGTAACCATTACCTTTTCACAGTGGTAGACCACACCACTTGTTGGCCCGAGGTGATCCCAATGCCAGATGCCTCCATGGACTTCTACTCCCGAGTGCTTTTGAACGGTTGTGTTGCACGGTTCAGCATCGCGAATGACCTCACCAGTGATTGTGGCGCCCAGTTCACCTCTGTGCTCTGGGCACAACTCGCCAACAGGCTGGGGATTGAGCTACATCACACCACAGTCTATCACCAACAGGTCAATGGGATAGTCAAGCGATTGCTCTGCCACCTTAAGTCGGTACTTATGGCCTGCCTCACCGGCCTTGACTGGGTAGATGAGCTGCCTTGGGTGCTCCTGGGCATCCGCTTGACACCCAAAGAAGACCTACAGGCATCATCAGCTGAGCTAGTCTATGGTACACCACTAGCCTAACCTGGTGAGTTCATCAATACACCTCACAACCCCTAGCAGTCACCGCATGGTCTACTTCCCCATCTCCGGGCCCAGTTGGAGACCTTAACACCCCCATCATCACCCAGACACAGCCTCTTACATCCCCAGCAAGCTGTACTCCACAGAATACGTTTTTGTCTGACAGGGCCCGTCCACAGCACTTCTACAAAGACCATACGAAGGGCTGTACAGTCATCCAGAATTCAGGATCTACTTTCACACTGGACATGGGTGATAAGAGGTAACTGTTTACAGTGGACAGGTTAAAGCCAGCCCACCTTGACCCCACCGAACCAGTAGTTGCGGCCCAACTCAAGAAGCGAGGCCGCCCATCAAAAGAGGACATTGGTGCTGGTTCTGGGGGGGGGGCTGTGTGGTGGTACACCATTAGGCATGTGAACCAGCCCCACTTGTCACGCACGCAGTGGGGCAGCCGGCCAAAATGGCGCCATCGGGGGTTTCTTCCCGACCTTGGCACCGGGCTGAGAAGCCCATGCTTGGGGACCCACGTGATGCCCTGGTGACATTGAGGGCCCCCCAGTGTGGTTCTCAGTCAGGTCCAGGTTAGGAGAATAAGACCAGCCAGGCAGCCTGCAATAAATCAGTTTTTGCTCACTGAACTCAACCCGTCTGGTTAGGCGATCCTTCAGTTAGCAGTGTAGCTGCCACTACAGTATGAGCAAAAAGTAGACAGGTGTCAGAATAAAATGGTGGGGGGAGAGAAGGAGGGATGAGCACAGGCCCACAGGCATGTGGTAATTGGTGGATAAGGGAGGGAGGGCACAGCAGCGAACAAGGGGAGAGGGGTGGCTCTGTGAATGGAGAGTGAAGGGTTGGAGAGCTGAAGAAAGAAAGATAGGGTCGAGAGGGAGAATGGAGAAAGGTTTTGCAGAAAGCGGAGAAGTTGAAGTTATTGTCATTGAGATGGTAAGTGCCCAGACAGAATATTAGGTGTTGCTTCTCTAGTTTACACATGGTCCTGGTTTGGTGTCGATGCAGGCAAAGCGAAGTTGCTCAGCCAAGTGATCCCAAGTCAGCGTCCTGTATCTCCGACATAGAGAAGGCCACAATGGGAGGACCAGATGCAGGAGATGATCCCAAGTGTTGTTTCGCTTGGAAAGAGGGATTGGAGCCCTGAATTGTGTTGAGGGAGGAGGTGTGGGTGCAAGTGGAGCATCTCCTATGATTACAGGCTGGGTGCCAAGGGGACAATTAATGGGAAGGGTGGAGTGAATGAGGGAGTGATGGAGGGAGAGCTCTCTTTGGAAGGTGGAGAGGAGAGGGGATGAAGTACCTGGCAGTGGGATCATGTTGTAGATGATTCCAGCATTTTTTTTAACCCCATGTTGGTTGTATGTCCTCTCCCACAACGCCTTTCAATACATCACATACGGATTGGTTATTTCTTGGTCATGTGCTGGCTTTCTTCACTTCTTTTTAAAATGTTATTATACACATGATAAATAAATTTGCCCCATGCAAAGAAAAGATCAGAATTCAAGAAAAAAAAGACATGATACAAAAAGGGAATGAGAGAGACTGAGAGCACACATGAGGAGATAGAATACAAGAGAGAAAGTGCTCACTTCTGAACAGCACTGAAATTCCAACATCTCTTTTCAAATGTCTCTGGGTTTCTTTAGGTTATTGAAAGCATTAAATGAAACTGAACATGATAATCGGAGGAGTAGATCATTTGGTCGACTGGGTGTATATCAAGATCCTGTCTGATGTACCTCAATTCTATTTTCTTACGCTTTCCCCATAAGCCTCTAATATCCAGAAATCTACCAATCTCTTTTTTGAATAAACTGAATGACTGATTTGAATAAACTTAAATAATCTTCCAGTGTAGAGTATTCCAAAATTTCCCTTCCCTCTTGGTTGAGAAATCTATCCATATTTCAGTCTCAAAATCTCCTTATTCTGAGATTCGGAGACCTGGTCCATCATCAGGGAGAAATCCTTTCATTTATTCTCTTATTAAATCCTGGGCTGGTGATCTTCACATCAGTAGTAGGTACATTTTTCAAAGGTGTTTTAAGAGATCGGATATACAATTATTTGGGTAGCCAGGCATAGATTAAGGATAACCAACATGGCTTTATATGTGGTAGGTCGAGTTTAACCAATCTTACAGTTTTTCGAGGAAGTTACCAGGAAAGTTGATGAAGGAAAGACAGTGGATGTTGTCTACATGGACTTTAGTAAGGAATTTGACAAGGTCCCACAAGGGAGTTTAGTCGGGAAGGTTCAGAGGCTCAGTATTTATGGCAAGGTAGTAAACTGGGTTTGACAATGTCTGGAAGGGAGAAGTCAGAGAGTGGTGGTGGATGACTGCTTATCAGATTGGAGGGCTATGACTAGTGGTATGCCTCAGGGATTGGTGCTGAGACCATTAGTGTTTGTCACTCTATCAATGATCTGGATGATGTAATAAACTGCATCAGCAAGTTTGCAGACAACACTACGACTGGAGCTGGAGAATGGGCTGAAAAATGGGAGAAGGAATTTAATGCAGACAAGTGTGAGATGTTGCATTTTGGAAGGACTAACCAAGAAAGGACACAGTAAATAGTCGGGCACTGAGGACTCCGGTAGAACAGAGGGATCTGGGAATAAGATACATAATTCCCTGAAAATGATGTCACACGTAGATAGGGTTGTAAAGAGAGCTTTTGGCATGTTGGCCTTCATAAATCAAAGTACAGGAGTTGGGATGTTCTGGAAAGACATTGGTGAGGTCAAATTTGGAATATTGTGTGCAGTTTTGGTCACCTAACTGGAAAAATATCAATAAGATAGAAAGACTGAAGAGAAGATTTACTAGTCCCCAGACTTTGAGAACTGAGCTACAGGGAAAGGTTAAACAGGTTAGGACTTTATTCCCTGGAGCGAGAAGAATGAGGGGAGATCTGATGGAGGTATTTAAAAATATGAGGATAGACAGAGTAAATGTAGGATGGCTTTAGCCACTGAGGGGAAGTGAGAAAGAAATGAGAGGACATGGATAAAGGGGAAAAGTTTAGGGAGAATATGAAGGGGAACCTTCACACAGAGAGTGGTTGGAGTGTGGAATGAGCTGGAGCTGAGGTGGTGAATATGGGCACGATTTTAACTTTTAAGAAGAATTTGGACAGGTACATGGATGGGAGAGGTATGGAGGGCTATGGACTGGGTGCATGTCAGTGGGACTAGGCAAATAAAAATAGTTCAGCAAAGACTAGAAGGGCCAAAGGGGCCTGTTTCTGTGCTGTAGTGTTCTATGGTTCCTTTGGTTCAGCCACACTTCAAAGTGCTAGATGCAATTTTGGGCACCCCATCCATTACAGGAAGGATGTGAAGCTTTAGATAGAGTACAGAAGATAAAATGGGTAAGTGCGTTTTTGGGGAAGGGCTAATTATGATGGGATGAGGGTGGGGTGGTAGATATGGTCTACATGGATTTTAGCAAGGCAGTTGATAAAGTCCCCCATGATACACTCATCCAGAAAGTCATGAGGCACAGGATCAGTGGATAAAAAACTGACTTGTAGGAAGAAAGCAGAGAGTAGTAGTGGAGGGAAAGTATTCTGTCTGGAGATTGGTGACTAGTGGACTGCAGCAGGGATCTGTTCTGGGACCCCTGTCCTTTGTGATTTTTATAAATGAGCTGGATAAAGATGGATGGGTCAGTAAGTTTGCAGATGTCAGATGACAGTTTGCTGGAGGCGTTCTGGATGGAGCGGAAGGTTGTTGAAGGTTACAAGAGAATATAGACAAGATGCAGAGTTGGGCAGAAAAGTGGCAGATGGATTTCAATCTGGATAAGTGTGAGGTGATGCATTTTGGAAGGACAAACCAGAAGGCTTAATGGTCAGTTACTTAAGAGTGTGGATCAGAGGCAAGCTGTTGAAGGCCATCAGGGAAGCAAAGCATGTCCATGCCCATTGCATTCACAGCCACATCCTGGACAGCAAGGACACGCAACACATGTGGAAGGGCATCCAAGGTATCACCAACCACAAGACTCCACTGTGCTGGTGATGCCTCCATCCCAGATGCACTGAACAATGCTACATGTGCTTTGAGGCTAAAATCAATGTGGCGGCAAAGAAAACCAGCTCTCCTCAAAATGGCCAGATGCTGTGTCTTGCAGTGGCCAACATGAAGAGAGAATTAGGCAAGGTCAACCATAGGAAAGCTTATAGTCCAGATAATATTCCCTGGCAGAGTGCTCAGAGGATGTGTGGCTCAGCTAGAAGATGTTCTCACTGACATCTTTAACAACTCCCTGAGATGCACCATGGTTCCAAGGTGCTTCAAAGCTGCCACCATTGTCCCTGTGCCAAAGAGGTCACTTATGTCCTGCTTCAATGACAACCACCCTATTGTATTCACATCCATCATCATGAAGTGCTTCGAGAGGCTCATCATGAGGCACATAATGGCCCTGCTGCCCCATCACTAGACCCCCTACAGTTCACATATAGATCCAATCACTCTACAGACAACACCATCACCACCGCCCTCCATCTGGCCCTCACCCAGCTGAAAAATAAGGAATCGTGTGTTTGAATGTTGTTTATTGACTTCAGTTCAAATTTAAACACAATCAGACCTTAGTACCTGATAAGGAGGTTGAACCTGCTGGGCCTAAACACCTCCCTCTGCAATTGGATTCTCGATCCTGTTCGGCAGACCTCAAGCAGTTAAAATCAGAAACGACACTTCCAAGACCATTAAATTGAACATGAGCCCCCCCCCCACCCGCCCCCGCCGACCCAGGCTGTGTGCTTAGTCCACTGCTCTTCACTCTGCTGACCCAGACTGTGCAGCTAAACACAGCTTGAACCACATCTTCAAATTCGCTGATGATACGACTGTGATGGGCCTGATCAGTGAGAATGATGAGTCAGCATACAGAGATGAGGTGCAGTTGCTATTGGGCTGGTGCAGAGCCAAAAACCTGTATATGAACGTTAATAAAATGAAAGAGATGGTTGTTGACTTCAGGAGGGCCTGGGGGGACTTTACTCCACTGACTATTGACAGCTCCACCATTGAGGTTGTCAAGAGTATCAAGTTCCTTGGAGTGTACTTGGAAGAGAATCTCACCTGGTCCCTCAACACCAGCTCCACAGCCAAGAAAGCCCAGCAGTGCCTCTACTTCCTGCGAAGGCAGAGGAAAGTCCATCTCCCACCTTCCATCCTCACTACATTCTACAGAGAGCATCCTGCACAACTGCATCTCCACCTGGTTTGGAAGATGTACCTCCTTGGACCACAAGACCCTGCAGAGGATAGTGAAGTCAGTGAAAAGGATCATTGGGGGCTCCATTCCTACCTTGAAGGATATTTACAACATTCGATGCAGGTGAAAGGCAATAAACATTGTGAAGGACTCCACACTCCCCTCATGTAAACTGTTCTCCCTTCTGCCATCTGGTAGGCACTCGGGGCCTTATGTACAGATTAGGAACAGTTTTTCCCAAAACAGATGTGGAGAGTGTACCATGGACCATTACTGTTTAACTTCTATTCTAACATTAATGTAAATATGCTCCGTGGTCCTGGAGGAACACTATCTCATCTTTTCCGTGCGGCCATAGTATAAACGATAAATAAAGGTGACTTGACTTGACTTGAAAGAGAAGGACCTTGGGCTTCAAATCCATACATCCCTCAAGGTCGCCGCACAGGTTGATAGGACAGTTGAGAAGGCTTTGTTAATTAATGGGGGATTGAATCAGGTCTAGAGAGGTCATGTCGCAGCTCTGCAAATTTCTGGTAAGACCACATTTAGAGTACTGTGTTCATTTCTGGTCACCTCATTATAGGAAGGATGTGGAAGCTATGGAGGGCGTGCAGAGGAGATTTATCAGAATGTTAGCAGGATTGGAAAATAAGTCTTAATTAATTAATAACCTGAGGCAAATTTAGCAGAGCTGGGCCTTTTCTCTTTGGAAAGTAGAAGAATGAGAGGAGGCTTGTTAGAGATCCACAAGATTCTGAGAGGCATAGATAGGGTGAACCACCAGCACCTGTTTCCCAGGGCAGGATCAGCAAACACCAGAGGACATATGTACAAAGTTAAGGGAGGGAAATTTAGTGGAGACATCAGGGGTAAGTTTTTTACACAGAGAGTTGTGGGAGCTTGGAATCCCTTGCTGGGAATGGTGGTGAAGGCTGAAACATTGGGGTCATTTAAGAGACTCTTAGACAGACACATGGATGAAAGGAAAATAGAGGGTTATGGAGTAGGGAAGGATTAGTACTTCTTATAAAGAATATATGGGTCAGCACAACATCGAGGACTGAAGAGCCTGTATTGTGCTGTAATGTTCTATGTTCTATATTCACCAGGAGGTTGTCTGGTTTAGAGGCTATGAGCTTTGGAGAGAGGTTCAACAAAAGGTGGTGGTTTTCTCGTGAAGGCTTAAGTCTATAAAATTAAGAGATACAGTTAGGGTGGCATTATTAGTGTAGTGGTTAGTACAATGTTGTTACAGAGCCAGTGTTCAGGACCGGGGTTTGAATCCTGTGCTGTCTCAAAGGAGTTGGTATTTTCTCCCCGTGTCTGTGCTGGTTTTCCCCGGGGGCTCCAGTTACCTCCTACTGTTCGAAACGTACCAGGAGTTGTAGGTTAATTAGGTGTAATTGAGCAATTCAGGCGTGTGGGCTGAAATGGTCTGTTACTGTGCTGTATGTCTAAATATGGTAGACAGTCAGATCTGTTTCCCAGCATAAAAATGACAAATGCTATTGGGCAAGTATTTATGGTGGGGAGGAAGAGGTTGTCTCAAGGAGATGTGCAGGGCAAATGTTTTACACAGAGAGTGGAAGGTGCCTGATATGGGCTGCCAGGAGTAGGGGTGGAAACAGCACCATAGTGACATTTCAGAAGCATCCAGATGGGCATAAGGATGTGTTGGGGATGAAGGGAGATGTCTCATGTGCAAACAGAAGAGTTCCAATTTAATTTGGGCATCATATTCAACGCAGCACTGTGCTGCTCTGTTCCACGTTCAATGTTTATAGATTCAGGACTTTTCCCCACTTGTGACATTTGCAGTTCTTTCATAAATAATGTGGTCACTCCAACTGAGCAGAAAAACTCCAGAATCCATTGAATTTTGAAAATTGTTAATCAGAGCATTTACTGTGGGTGACTTTTTCAAAACTCTGGAATGTAGATCATTCAGTGATGTAGCGCTATCTGCTTGTTATGACATAGAGGAAGACTTTTAACAGGTTTTGGTCTCATAGACCTATAACTTTTTAAAATGAACATGATTTCTTTGAATTGCTTATTTATACAAGATATCTAGATCTCATAATTCTCTGATATGTTTGGAAGACTGTGGCAATACAAAATTCGAGTTTAATTCCTCAGTATTTTTTACTCTCTGTTATAAATTCATCTTTTTTCTATCAGTTAATCAAACCATCTACGCCCTTTGCTAATCTTTTCCTTTTGAAGATTCATCTGTGGTCTATCCAGACCAACATTCTTGTGCAAGTAGCATCTTTTATTTAAAAAAAATGCTGGAGCAACGTATATAGTGGATTCTAAATCGTAGAAGAAATTCATTGACTAAGTTTGGGAAACGAAGAATTCTTATCTCCTAAATGTTCAGTCTGCCACAGTGATTTACATTTTTTTTACCATAAATTAAAGTTTATGGTTCTTTCTTATTTTGACAAAACCTCTTTGTCCAGCTCTAATAGAAATGAATCTAATCTTTAAAATAACAGTATTAGCACATTGAATTGAACTCCACTTTAATGAATTTTGAATTAACACTAAACATTACCCCTCATTTTAATTCAGACTGTGTGACTAAAAGCAATTTCATAACTGTAGCAAAATTAAAACTCCTTCTGTTTAAGCTCAATTGAGATAAAACCACAGTCTTTGAATTTTTAATTCAAGGCTGCATTTTGCCTTTAATTCCACATGAACATCAAGTAATTCATACTCTACGTTAGAAGAAAACATGCTAATATTTACAACTAAAACTTTAGTCTTTAGTTTCAAATACCTCCTAAAATGGGATGTAGTGACTTGGAGTGAAATAAGAAAGTCTGCAGGTGTTGTGATTGTAGTAAATACACAAAATTGATGGAGAAGCTCAGCAGGTCCCACAACTTCAGAGAAGTCATCATCTTCAGGGACTTGCCTGCTTTTTGCTCATGCCTGAGACATTGGTTATCTTTCTTTGCCTCCTGTGGACACTGTATGGCCTGTTGAGTTTATCCAAGACTTTTGAGTATCAACTTGGGGAGGAGTAATAAAATTAAGTGAAAATAAAACTTTTATGCTTTTTTAATGAAAACTTTATTTTTAATCAGTAATAGATGATACATGCAAAATACAATTAAATACATATTTTATCCCATAAAACCCCCCTCCCCACCACTAACAGAATACATTCAATCCATGTACAGGCTCCAAACCTTAACAAAAAAATTATTATTTTGTAAATTATACATTATCTTTTCTAAGGGAATGCATGACCTCATCTCCATATGCCATTGTTGAATATTCAATTGAATCTCATTCTTACATGTAACTGCAATACATTTCCTAGCTACTGCTAAGGCCAACCTCAAAAAGACAATTTGAGATTTGTCTAATTTTAACTCTAAACACAATTATTTAATATTACCCAATAAAAATATCATAGGGTCAAATGGAATTTTAAATTTAAACACAACTTCCAAAAATTCTTTAATTTTATTCCAAAAAGGTTTAACCGTCTTACATAGCCAAACCGATTATAATGTTCCTACTTCCTTATGACATCTAAAGCATAAATCTGAAGTGACATATTTAAATTTCTTTAATTTCTCTGGAGTTAAATTGATGAATAATATTATAATGAACCAATCTGTATGTCCCATTCACAATTTTAGTCATATTATCTTCACATACTGACATCCACTCTTCTGGGGGAGATAGATATTCCTAAATCTTTCTCCAATTTCACTCTAGTCTTATCTACATCTGGCTTGGGGTTTTTAACCTGCAATAAGTTATGCGTATACTTTGTTTAAAAAAACTTTATTTAAAAGAATTTAAACAACTTACAATCAAACATAACAGAAAAATAAACATTTTTTTTGTATATATATAAAAAAAAACTTCACCCACCCTCCCACCCCTTCAGCCAGCCAAAGGGAAACCAAATATAAAAATAATACAGTGATTATAAAGAATATTTCAGTATTTCTAAATTCATATACTCCAAACAAGAGCACATTTTATTAAAAAATGAATAAATATCATGCAGATTACATGTAATTTTTTCCATAATAATACAATTTCTCAACTCATTATGCCAGCGTGTTATATTAATCTCCACATTATCCTTCCAAGTACTAGCTACACATTTTCGTGCTACAGATAACACTAGATGTAAAAATGCAATTTGAAATTTATCCAACCCTAGTCCTTTCAAAGAAACCATATATCCCAACAAAAATATTGATGGGTCTAATGGTAATTTAATCTTAAATAATTTTTACAAAACCAATCTAATTCCTTCCCAAAATGGTTGTACTTTAAAACCAAAAATCAATTACGAAAGTAAGCTTGAGGCAAATATAAAAACCGACTGCAAAAGCTTTTATAAATATGTCAAGAGGAAAAGATTGGTGAAATCCAGAGTGGGTCCTTTGCAGTCGGAATCAGGGGAATATATAATGGGGAATAAGGAAATGGCAGACCAATTAAATTCTTACTTTAGTTCTGTTTTTACAAAAGAGGATACAAATAACCTCCCAAGGATGTTGGGAAACATAGAGACTAATGCAAGGGAGGAACTGAAAGAAATCAGTATCTCTAAGGACATGGTCTTGGGGAAATTGATGGGATTGAAGGCAAATAAATCCCAAGGGCCTGATAATCTACATCCTAGGGTACTTAAGGAAGTGGCCATTCAGATAGCAGATGCTTTAAGAATTATTTTCCAGAACTCGATAGACTCATGATCAGTACCCATGGATTGGAGGGTAGCTAATGTTACCCCACTATTTAAAAAGGGGGGGGCAGTGAAAAAGCAGGGAATTATAGGCCGGTGAGCCTTACATCAGCAGTGGGCAAAATGATGGAATCCATTATTAAGGATGTAATAGCGGAGCATATGACTAGCAGAGAAGGGATCGGACAGAGTCAACGTAGATTTACAAAAGGTAAATCGTGCTTGACAAATCTATTGGAATTCTTTGAGATGGTGACAGGTAAAATAGATGGGGAAGAGCCAGTGGATGTGGTGTACCTGGACTTCCAAAAGGCCTTCGATAAGGTCCCGCATAAATGACTGGCTTACAAAATCAAGGCTCATGGGATTGGGGGCAAAGTATTGATGTGGATTGAGAACTGGCTAGCAGGTAGAAGACAGAGAGTTGGGATAAATGGCTCATTTTTTGAGTGGCAGGCAGTGACCAGTGGGGTGCCACAGGGATCTGTACTGGGACCCCAGCTGCTCACAATTTACATTAATGATCTGGATGAGGGGATTGGATGTAATATCTCCAAATTTGCAGATGACACTAAGCTAGGAGGGGTTGTGTGCACAGAAAAGGGGGTCAGGAAGCTCCAGTGTGATTTGGATAAATTGAGGGACTGGGCAGATACATGGCAAATGCACTACAATGTGGATAAATGTGAGGTTATCCACTTTGGTAATACAAACCGGAGGGCAGATTACTATTTGAATGGCAATAGATTAAGAGATGGGGAAGTGCAGAGAGACCTAGGGGTACTTGTACACCAGTCTCTGAAGGCGAGCATGCAGGTACAGCAGGCGGTTAAAAAGGCAAATGGTATGTTGGCCTTCATATCAAGAGGGTTTGAATATAGGAACAAGGATACCTTACTGCAGCTGTACAGGGCCTTGGTGAGACCCCACCTGGAGTATTGTGTGCAGTTTTGGTCACCTTATCGAAGGAAGGATGTTCTTGCAATGGAGGGAGTGCGGAGGCGATTCACCAGGCTGATACCTGGAATGAGGAAAGATTGCGCAAATTGGGATTATACTCGCTGGATCTCATAGAGACATATAAAATTCTGGCAGGACTGGACAGAATGGATGCAGATGGGATGTTTCCAATTATGGGAAAATCCAGAACCCGGGGCCATGGTTTGAGGATAATAGGCAAACCATTTAGGACTGAGATGAGGAGGAATTTCTTTACCCAGAGGGTGGTGAATCTGTGGAATTCATTGCCACAGAGGGCAGTAGAGTCAGGTTCATTAAATATATTTGAGGGAATTAGATCTATTTCTTCAGTATAAGGGTATTAAAGGTTACGGAGAGAAGGCGGGGACGGGGTACTGAACTTTAAGATCAGCCATGATCTCGTTGAATGGTGGAACAGGCTCGAAGGGTCGAATGACCTATTCCTGCTCCTATCTTCTATGTTTCTATTTTTCTATGTTTAAGACCAAACAGCATGTAAATAAGTTCCAGTACATAGTCCACATCTAAAACAAGAATCCAAATGATTAAAACCAAATTTTTTCAATTCCTCTGGAGTCAGATATAACTGATGTAAAAAAATTATAATTAACCATTCTATAATGTGCATTCATCACTTTAGTTACATTATCAGAACACATAACTTCCCAATTATCTTCTGGAAAAATATAGGTAAAATCACTTTCCCATTTAAGCCTAGATTTCTCCCATTCCGGTTTATCCATACTATCCTGTAATAGTTGCTACATATCTGAAATATAACTTTTCTTAGGAACAGAAGAAATCAAAGACTCAAATTTCATCAACATGGGTAAGTTGACGGAGTCACGTGATGGAGTAGTGGCCGGACGGTGAACTCCAGCCCTCTCCAGAAAAGTCGGGAAAAACAAGAGAAAATACAAAGGCACAGAAATACAAGTTAAAGAAAAGTGAGTATAAAGGAGGAAAGATGGAGACAAAAGGAGAAAAATCAAAATCAACGGAAAGAAGAGAGGAAGAGAAGACAATGGAGGAAAAAGGTGAAGGCCTTACCTGTCCGAAGAGGCCCGCTGTGGAGAGAAGACCCCACTACCTCAGGTCGGTAGAAAAAGAACTACAACAATGGCTCACAGAGCCGAGTAAAAGTGCGCAACCGCGCTTGCGCGAGGAGTCGCGCATGCGCGATGCGCATGAAAAAAAACACACCGACGGGAGGGGGGACCAGCTGGGGAGTCGATCTCCACAGCCGGCAACGACAGCTGCAGAACACCTGCAGCAAGAAGAGACCACAGAAGACAATGGAAACAAGAAAGAAGAGGAGGAAAGGGCAGCAAAGAAACAACAGATGGCCAACCTAGAGGAAGAAGAAGAGGAAGAATACAGTGAAATAGATAAAGGGAAAGGCAAGGTAAAGGATATACTTGCTCTTGTTAGAGGATACATGGAGTCATTTAAAGAATGGCAAACACAGGAATTCAATGATTTAAGAAGAAGAATAAACAACACAGAAGAGAAAATAAATAAAATGGATATGACCTTAACAGAAATGGGGAAAAAAATGGACAAGATGGAAGAACGGGCAATAGCAGCAGAAATGGAGGTAGAAGACTTAAAAAAGAAATTGGAGGAATCTAATAAAAACACTAAAGAGACACAAGAATTACTAGCCCAAAAAATAGATATAATGGAAAATTATAACAGAAGAAATAACATAAAGATAGTAGGCCTTAAGGAAGACGAAGAAGGCAAGAATATGAGGGAGTTTATAAAAGAATGGATCCCTAAGGCCCTAGGATGTCCAGAACTACAGCAAGAAATGGAAATAGAAAGGGCACATAGAGCATTGGCCCCTAAACCACAACCACAACAAAAACCAAGATCTATTGTAGTAAAATTCCTAAGATATACTACAAGAGAAAAGGTACTGGAGAAGACAATGGAAAAAGTAAGAGAGGGCAACAAACCACTGGAGTATAAAGGGCAAAAAATCTTCATTTATCCAGATATAAGCTTTGAACTCCTAAAGAAGAGAAAAGAGTTCAATACAGCAAAAGCGATTTTATGGAAGAAAGGATATAAATTTACACTGAAGCATCCTGCGGTATTGAAAATATTTATTCCAGGACAACAAAACAGACTATTCTCGGATCCAGAAGAAGCACGAAAATTTGCAGAACAATTACAAAAATAGACTGAGGGATGAAGACGGGTAATGAGAGCAAAAATGATCACGATTGATATGTATGTGGGTAAAGACAAAAATAGACTGAGGGATGAAGACGGGTAAGGAGGGTAAAAATGACCACGATTGATATGTATGCGGGTAAAGAGGTATAAGAGTGAATAGAGACAATGGGCATATGTGAAAGTATCTGTAATTAGAGGAAAACATAGAGAGTATAGACAAGAATTAATAAGGGAAGGTAATGGAATAGAGAGAATAAGGAGGGAATTAAAAGAGTGACCTTTGTGACATATAAAAAGCGAAATCTTTTCTGGGGGGGGCTGGGTGGGGGAAAAGAGCGGTCACTGCAAAATCAGTTGACGCTTGCGAGTGGATTCGCAAATCCAAATGGAGAGGGGAGATGTGGTTGTCCGACAAGGGATAAAGGGCAACTCAGGAGGGGAAGGGGAGATTGGGGATAAAGAAGATAGAAATAGGAGAATAAGGAAAATGTTGGATGTTGTAGGAATGTTGTCTGGTAAAGAGTTGAAAATAAGAAAACAGAAATGGAAAAGGAGGAAAGGTAATGATGGAAAAACGGAAAGAGAAGATAAACAAAATATGAAATGGCTACGCTGAACTATATGACTCTAAATATTAATGGAATACATAACCAAATTAAAAGGAAGAAACTACTAAATTTACTGAAAAAGGAAAAAATAGATATAGCATTTGTCCAAGAAACACACTTAACTGAATTGGAGCACAAGAAATTAAAGAGAGATTGGGTAGGACATGTAACAGCAGCATCGTATAATTCAAAAGCAAGAGGAGTGGCTATATTAATTAGCAAAAATGTGCCATTTAAAATAGAAGAGGAAATAATAGATCCAGCAGGGAGATATGTTATGATAAAATGTCAGATATATTCAGAGCTTTGGAATCTACTTAATATATATTCACCTAACGAAGAAGATCAAAAGTTTATGCAAGATATCTTTTTGAAGGTAGCTAATACGCAAGGGAACATACTAATAGGAGGGGATTTCAATCTGAATTTGGATCCAAATATGGATAAAACGGGGAAAAAAATTAACAGGAAGAACAAAGTAACCAAATTTATAATTAAATCAATGCAAGAAATGAAACTTGTGGACATATGGAGGAAACAAAACCCAAAAGAAAAGGAATACTCATACTACTCGACTAGACATAAAACATACTCAAGGATAGACCTATTCCTGTTATCAGCCCACATTCAAGGGAGAGTTAGAAAAACGGAATATAAAGCTAAACTATTATCGGACCACTCACCCCTGTTATTGGCAATAGAGCTAGAGGACATCCCTCCAAGAATGTATAGATGGAGATTAAACCCCATGCTACTTAAAAGACAGGATTTTAGAGAATTTATTGAAAAACAATTAAAAATGTACTTTGAAGTAAATACGGAATCAGTGGAAGATAAGTTTATACTATGGGACGCAATGAAAGCATTCATTAGAGGGCAAATAATAAGTTATGCAACCAAGATGAAGAAGGACTATAATCAGGAAACAGAGCAGTTGGAAAGGGAAATAATAAACATAGAAAAAAAATTTGCAATAAAGGAAGATACAACCAAAAGAAGAGAATTGGAGGATAAAAAAATAAAATATGAAACATTACAAACATATAAGGTGGAGAAGAATATAATGAAGACAAAACAGAAATATTATGAACTAGGTGAAAAAACACACAAAATCTTAGCATGGCAGCTTAAGACAGAGCAAACTAAGAAAATGGTATTGGCAACAAGGAAAAAAGACAAACAAATTACATATAATCCAAAAGAAATTAAGGAAAACTTCAGAGAATTCTATGAACAATTATACCGAACCGAAAACGAAGGGAAAGAAGGGAAAATAGATGAATTTTTGACTAAAATTGAACTACCAAAACTACAAATAGAGGAACAAAATAAATTAACAGAACCATTTGGAACAGTAGAAATACAAGAGATAATAAAAAATTTACCAAATAATAAGACACCAGGAGAGGATGGACTCCCAATAGAATTCTACAAAACATTTAAAGACCTAATAATACCGCCCCTCCTGGATGTAATCAACCAGATTGATGAGACACAAAACTTACCAGATTCATGTAAAACAGCAATAATTACAGTGATACTAAAACAAGGGAAAGATCCACTCTCACCAGCGTCATATAGACCAATATCTCTGCTAAACACAGATTATAAGATAATAGCTAAACTATTAGCGAACAGATTAGCAGAACAGGTACCGAAAATGGTAAATTTAGACCAAACTGGATTTATCAAAAAAAGACGCACAACAGACAATATTTGTAAATTTATTAACTTAATTCATGCAGTAGAAGGAAATAAAGCACCGGCAGTAGCAGTTGCTTTAGACGCAGAGAAGGCCTTCGACAGAGTAGAATGGAATTACTTGTTCAAAGTATTGCAAAAATTCAGTTTACCGGAGAAGTTTATTAATTGGATTAAAGCATTATATGAGGGACCGTTAGCGAAAGTGACAGTAAATGGACATGTATCAAAGCAATTTAACTTAAGCAGGTCAACGCGGCAGGGATGCCCACTATCACCATTATTGTTTGCGCTAGCTATAGAACCACTAGCAGAATCGATAAGAAGAGATAATAATATAAAAGGAATAAAAATAAAAGACAGGGAATATAAAATCAGTCTGTTTGCGGATGATGTGATAGTGTACTTAACAGAACCAGAACTATCAATAAAAGAACTATATAAGAAATTGAAGGAATATGGAGAAGTGTCGGGATACAAGATAAACGTAAATAAAAGTGAAGCAATGCCTATGAATAACGCGGATTTCTCAAAATTTAAGGAGGAATCCCCATTCAGATGGCAAACGCAGGCAATAAGATACCTAGGTGTGCAAATAAACAAAAATCTAGGCCAATTATATAAACTCAATTACAATCCACCAATGAAAAAATTACAGGACGATTTAGAGCATTGGAAAGAGCTACCACTAACACTGATAGGAAGGATAAACTGTATTAAAATGAACATTTTTCCAAGGATACTATACTTATTTCAGGCATTGCCAATACAACTGACAGAAAAATTCTTCAAAGAGTTAAAGAAAATAATAAGGAGATTTTTATGGAGAGGGGGGAAACCGAGGATAGCACTAGATAAATTAACAGAATGGTATAAACAAGGAGGCTTACAATTGCCAAACTTCAAAAATTATTATAGAGCCGCACAATTAAGGTACCTATCAGATTTTTATCAAACAAGGGAAAAACCAGACTGGACGAGACTAGAATTAGATAAAATAGGGGAAAAGATACCTGAACACATATTATATAAATGGGACGAAAAATTGGTACAACATAGAACTTCTCCAGTATTACACCATCTCCTCAATATATGGAAGAAGATTCATGTAGAAAGAAATAAAATAAATTACCAAATACCAAAACTAATATTGACGCAAAATAAGCTACTCCCTTTTACAATAGACAACCTTGCCTTTAGAAAATGAGAAAAAAAAGGGATTAAAAGAATAGAAAATTGTTTTTCAGGAAGTAGATTCTTATCCTTTGAACAAATGAGAGATAAGTACAATATAACTGGAGATACAGCGCTGGCATATTACCAACTGAGATCCTACTTGAAAGATAAATTAGGAAGCAACTTGAGTTTACCAGAGGGAAGTAACCTTGAATATGTGATTACAGATACAATGTTAATCAAAAGATTTATAAAAAATATGTATATTAAACTGCAAGAAAAGGAAAATGAGGAAACAAATGGTAAAACTAAACAAAAATGGGAACAAGATTTAAATATAAAGATAAAAAGGGAAACATGGGAGAAGTTATGCTCTGGAACGATGAGAAATACAATAAATACGAGGCTGCGTATGATACAATATAATTGGTTACACAGACTATACATTACACCGCAAAAGTTAAATAAATGGGACCCAACAGTATCTGATAGATGTTTTCGATGTAAAAAAGAAAGGGGAACAACAATTCATGCAATCTGGACATGTGAGAGAGTAGAAAAATTTTGGGATGATCTCAATCAGATATTAAATAAAATAACAGAAAACAATATACCAAAGAATCCAGAGATCTTTCTCCTAAGTAACATAAAAAATAAAGAATTTGGAATTGATTTGGAAGATGCACAAAAAAGATTTGTCAAGATAGCCCTAGCCGTAGCAAAAAAATGTATTATGTCAACCTGGAAATTGGAAGATAATTTGAAAATACAACAATGGTATATAGAAATGAATAAATGTATTCCATTAGAAAAAATAACATATAGTTTAAGAAATAATATTGAAATATTCGAACAAGTATGGGAGCCTTACATTAAATACAATAGCGAAAACCTACCGGGAACAAACATTACCTAAGTTGATGGAAGGAGAAGAAAAGAAAAGAATGGACTCAGTAGAATTTCTGGTGTATTTTTGTTGAATGACAACATTGTCTAACTGAATTAATGCAACCTAGATTGTATACCTAAAATGGATGAGAGGGGGGGGGGGGTGGGGGGGTGGCTTGGGAGGAGGGAGGGGGGAGGGAGAAAAAGTCACTGTAAATGTGTGGAAAAGAAAAAGTGTATATCATGGCTATTGTGATTTATGGTGTGAAAAATAAAAAATTTAAAAAAAAAACAAAAAAAAAACATGGGTAAGTTCATATCTTTACCATAATTATCTTTTATCAAAGCTCTGAGTTGATAATACACAAACAAAGAATTTACAGATAGATCAAATTTCTCTCCCAATTGAATAAAAGAAAGAAATTGGCCTTCTTCAAAACAGTCCTGAATTATCTTTATGCCCTGAGAATTCCATCTCTTTGAATGATTATTAAACATTGAAAAAGGAATAAGCTGGTTATGATATAACGGGGTTTGAATTGATAATTTACCCTTTGATCATAAAACCCTATTTCTTTTCACCCATATCCTTAACAAATGTTTTAATACCGGCATATTACATTCCTGCAATAAATCCACATTCCATTTAAATATAAACTGATGTTTCTCAACTTCAGATATACAAGCCATTTCTACCTTTCCCCAACTCGAAGGTTGGTGCACATCCATCAATCTGCTAACAAATTTCAACTGAGCTGCATCATAATAATTTTGAAAGTGAGGAAACTGCAATCCAACTATAGTATATTTTGATGTAAATTTATGTAAAGCTACTCGGGCTAATTTTCCTTTCCATAAAAACTCCTGCACTGCCCTATTCAGGCCCTGAAAAAAACCCGTTTAAAGTAAACATGGTATAGGCTGAAACAAATATTGAATTTGAGGAAAGATGCTCATTTTAGCACAATTTACTCGACCAATTAATGTTAATGGCAAATCTTTCCATTTAATCAAATCCATTTTAATCCTTTTTAATAAAGGGACATAATTCAGTTTATATAAAGACTGGTAGTCTGTGTTTACTACCACTCCCAAAATATTTAATTCTATCTGACTACATCCAAATTGGCAATATTTCACTCTTATCCCAATTTACTTTATATCCAGATAGTTCTACAAATTTTAACAAACAATCTTGTAAATAATTCAAAGACTGTTCCGGTTCGATCAAATATACCAGTACATCATCCGCAAATAAATTAATCTTATATTCATCCTCCCCAATTTTCATTCCTTTAATTTTATCATTCTGTCGTATTGTCTGAGCTAATGGTTCAATAGCCAATGCAAATAAGGCTGGTGACAATGGAAAATCTTGTCGAGTCGAACGCGTTAAATTAAATGATAAGGAAATTTGACCATTTGTCACCACCCTAGCAGTTGGGTTTGTATATAAGGCCTATAAAATCAAGACAAAAATTAAACCTCTAACACCTTAAACAAAAAGTTTCACTCGACCCTATCAAAAGCTTTTTCTGCATGGTTGGGTTGCTGTCTAAATGCATTGACTAATATTATCAATCTAAGAATATTATCAGATGTGTTTCTATTTTTAATAAAACCTGTTTGATCTATATGTATCAACTGAGGTAATTATTTGGCAAGTCTATTCACTAACACCTTCACTATAATTTTATAATCTACGTTTAATAAAGAAATAGGTCTATACGAAGATACTTTCAATGGGTCCCTATCTTTCTTAGGAATCACAGTAATTATAGCACTTGAACAAGATTCCAGTATCAACTGCTCCTCTATGACTTGCTGCAACACATCTCCAAATATAGAAGATAAATCTTCATAAAATACTTTATAAAATTCAACAGAAAATCCATCATCTCTTGACAACTTTCCATTTGGAATCTCTTGTATAGTCTCTTTAATCTCAAAATCTGTAAATGGAGCTTCAAATTCTTTAACTTCATCTTCCCCTAAAACATGTAAATTTAATTTAGATAAATAGGATTCGATAGAACCAGCATCCTGCTTTCCCTCAGAAGTATATAATTTTTGATAAAATTAATAAAACTGATCATTAATTTCTTGAGGTTTATAGGTAACTATTGAATTCTTTTTCACAGCATTAATAATTTGTGATGTCTGTTCTTTTTTTTAATTGCCATGCATCAATTGCCTTATGAGTTCGCTCACCCAGTTCGTAATAAAGTTGTTTAGATTGATTAAGTAGACATTCATACTGATAAGTTTGTAAAGTATTATAACATAATTTCAACTTCATTAAAGCAGCTTTTTTATCTTCTGTAACATCTTTCTGAAATTCCTTTTCCAATTCAGTAATTTAATTCTCTAACATTAAGCTTTTTGCCGCATATTGCTTTTTAACTTCTGTAGTATAACTAATAATTTGCCTTCATAAATATGCTTTCAAAGCATCCCACAATACAAAATTACTACGTACTGAATTAACATTCTCAGCCAAAAACAAAGTAATCTGCTCCTTAACAAAAGTAATAAACTCCGGTTTCTTCAATAGCATTGAATTAAACCTCCATCTATAAGACGATTGTCCTATTTCTGAACCAGCACAGGAAAAAAATAACATAGAATGATCCAATATAATCCGACTTTTATACTCAATCTGTAATACTTTAACTTGCAGATGTGCCAAAACCAAAACAAAATCTATTCTAGAAAAGGAATCATGTCTAGAGGAATAAAAGGAAAAGTCTTTCTCTGTAGGGTCTACTCTCCTCCAAACATCAACCAGATTCAAATCCTTCATCAAAGCTTCTATTTGTGTTGCTGCCTTTGATTTAAACCATATAACCATATAACCACTTACAGCACAGAACAGGCCAGTTCGGCCCTACTAGTCCATGCCATAACAATCCCCACCCTCCTAGTCCCACTGACCAGCACCTGGTCCATACCCCTCCAGTCCTCTCCTCTCCATATAACTATCCAGTCTTTCCTTAAATGTAACCAATGATCCCGCCTCAACCACGTCTGCCGGAAACTCATTCCACATCCCTACCACCCTTTGCGTAAAGAAATTTCCCCTCATGCTCCCCTTATAATTTTCCCCCTTCAATCTTAAACCATGCTCTCTAGTTTGAATCTCCCCCACTCTTAACTGAAAAAGCCTATCCACATTTACTCTGTCTGTCCCTTTTAAAATCTTAAACACCTCTATCAAGTCCCCCACTCAATCTTCTATGTTCCAGAAAAAAAAGCCCTAGTCTGCACAGTCTTTCCCTGTAACTCAAACCTTGAAATCCTGTCAACATTCTAGTGAACCTTCTCTGCACTCTCTCTATTTTTTTATATTTTTTCTATAATTTGGTGACCAAAACTGTACACAGTACTCCAAATATGGCCTCACCAATACCTTGTACAATTTCATCATAACCTCCCTACTCTTGAATTCAATACTCCGATTTATGAAGGCCAACATTTCCTTACACTTTTCAGAGATCTATCCAATAAAGGATCCAAAACACAATTAAAGTCTCCACCTACCAAAATATTATTATTGGCCTGATTAAGCAATAAAAAAGCCTCTGACATAAACCATTCATATCTATATTAGGTGCATAAATATTTAACAAAGTCCAGGATTCAGCAAAATTTTTACAATTAACCATCAAAACCCTTCCCGCATTTCTTTCAAACGATTACAACTCAAACGGTAATTTCTTATTAATTAAAATCGCTACAACCTTTGCTTTAGAATTAAAAGAAGAAGAAAACACATGGCCAACCCACTCTCTCTTCAATTTCAAATGTTTCTTGCAAAAAAGCAATATCAACTTTCAATTTTCTTATATAAGCAAAACTCATTTACGCTTAATTGGGTTATTCAAACCCTGAACATTAAAAGTTGCAAAATTCAAATTAGACATTTCTTAATCTAATAATATATCACACTACTATAAAATAATGCTCCCCTTCTAATTCCCTTAATATTCCAAAAAAAACTAACAAACTACTAAAAAAGTAGTAGCCCCCTAAAAATCTGGGTGTGGTAAAACGTGGCAGATGACTGAAAGTCTCTGTGTCATCCACCCACCCCAGTCAGACTTTCACAAAGTACTGAGACAAAAATAATCAACCCAATGATTCCAATCCCAATTATTGTTCCGGATCTTCAATATCAAGAAGACTGTGTCAATTCAACTTTCTTCCAATTCTTTCCATGTTTTCCATTCTTCCCATTTCCATTGCCATTTACCCTCCTTTTAGGTGACAATGGTGATGATCATCCATTTTCACATAAATCTGGCAATGAATTAGCAAAAAATAATGCATCATGATCATTTTCAAAGAATTGAGATTGAAAGTTCCCATAAAAAACTTTCAACATGGTCGAACAACGAAAGGCAAATTTACATCCCTTTCGCCACAATACTTCTTCAGCTGAATTAAATTCTCGGCGCCTTCTAATAATTTCTTGACTAAAATCAGCATTAAAAACATGTATATTCTGGACCATCATTGGAGCCTGATTCTGTTGTGCTTTCTGCACCGCCATTCATAATATAAATTTTCTCTCCTGGTATTTCAAACAGTGAATCAAAACTGCTCATGGTGGTTGGCCTGGAAACAGTTTCTTCCTTAGTGCTCTATGTGCTCGATCTAACTCCAGATCATCCGGAAAAATTCCTTGCCCAACACTTCAGGAACTCATTTCTTTAAAAACTTTAATGGATCAGAAGCTTCCATATCTTCTGGAAGACCTAATATTTTTAAGTTATTTTTTCGACCCTAATTTTCTAATGAATTAATCTTCTTCAATAATTCCTTCTTCTGGATTCCCCAATCCACGAACGAATCCTTCACGTTTTCCATTTTTTCTCTATTACGCTCCACTTGGTTCTTAATTCAAAAAAAGCTTCTTCAATATTTTTTAAATTATCTTGTACAGTGTCCACTGATTTTATACATCTACTAACATCACTTATACTACATTAATATCTTGCTTCATACAAGTCATTTCTTCACATATAATAGTCATTTTAGTTTTCACTTCCATAAATCCTTGAGTCATCTGAGTAGACATCTGTATTGACATATTTTCCATTTGATTAACAATCCCTTCCAAAATTGTGAACACAGAATCCAGTCCAGGTTTCATTACGTCCCTTTGAGGCCTACCTTCTCAGGTCTCAGTCCCCATTTCTTCCTGTGTAAGTTCCTGTAATGTTGATCTTTCTTCCACCTCAAACACCATAGGTCCTCTTCCAGTGCGGCTGGGGGTCTAGTCACCCGTTGACAGCATGCCGACCTTGTCAGCCCGCCATCGTTCAGGCTCCCCCACAACCTATACTGTGTCCAGTAGTTCCCAGACCCGTGACACTCAGTGCATGCCCGACAAAGTCACCAACTGCGCAGGTGCATCTTCTGATGCTACAACTGCGCACTCCTGAACCGCCAGGCAGTATTGTAGGCTCACAGGTCTGTCTTCACTTGGCCGATCCGCCTCCGCTCCCAGACTCATGGGGGCATGAGTCAGGGCCGGCCGAGCCTCTCACTGAGCCGGCGACATCTTGTGATTGCGCGATCAGCGCCGGCATAATACTTAACCGAGCAGGAGTCCTCTGAGGCTTGGGGACTCCAGTCGATGACGCTGTGGCTTCAACTTGGTAAGTAGGCCTCAGTTCTTCAATACTTTTGTAATGTAATTTCTTTTGCAATTGAGCTTTTGATTTTTTTGCGTTTGTAGCCATTGCATTGCTCCAATATTCCAAAGTCTGTAAATATGATTTTTAACCACTTTTACAAATTTTAAATTTGGATATTTTGAAGACTAACTGGGGAAAGGTGGAACCACACGTCTTCCCACTATGCCATCTTGCCACGCCCCCCAAGTTATACATATTCGATATAAAACCATTCCTAGCACCATCAATAATTAAACTCTCAAATTTAGATCTTCTAGGAAGACACAAGGTATGCCGAAAATTATTTAACTGTGGCAGCGCACACTCTCATGGTGAACTGGCCCCGCGTGTAACGCCATGTGGCAGGGCAGCCATGGGAAGATGGTGCCATCAGGGGTTCATCCTGACTTAAACCTCAGCGTGCGCCTCAGGCAGCAATTATGACATCACCATGCACGTGATGACTGAGCCACCACTGCCCTTAAAGGAGTGCGCACTAAATTCAAATAAAACAGTCATTAACGACCCTCATTGTGATTGCTGTGCTTTCTTCAGCTGCGCATAGCGCCACATTGATGACCCCGATGAGCCCAGATGTTTATATGGTCTCCGCGACATGGATTTGGCTGAGGTTAATGTTGTGGCAATCAAGCTTCCCCCCTTCTGGATCCATCGCCTGCAGATGTGGTTTGGGCAGGTGGAAGCACAATTCCACCTCAGAAACATCTCAGCAGACACCACGATGTTCTACCACATGGTGAGCACCATGGATCAAGAAACAGCAGCCAGGGTGAACAACCTCATCCATCATCCTCCAACTGAGAGTAAATATACCACCCTCAAGAACTTGTTCCTGGGGACATTTGGCCTCACGCCCCAGCAACAAGCTTCCAGACTCTTGCACCTGGACGGGCTTGGGGACCGCAGCCCATCAGCGCTATTTGACGAAATACTGGCTCTGGCAGAGGATCATAAGCCTTGTTTCCTCTTCCACCAGATTTTCCTCATACAAATGCCGGAGGATATCCAGACATGCCTCCTGGCAGACGAGGATTTCATGGACCCAGATAAATTCGCAGCTTGAGCGGATGTCCTCTGGTGCACGAAGAGGGAGAATGAGGTAGTCCTCAACCAAGTTTCAAGACAAGGAACCAGCCGACCGCAAGCCACCCCCAAGCACAAGCCAGAGGAGAGCCATTCCACCTAGTGCTTTTATCACCAGCACTGGGGAGCGCAAGCCCGTAAGTGCCACAAACCTTGCAGCTTCCAGGGAAATTACCAGGCCAGCCGCCGTTGATGGCTGCGATGACTGGCCTCATGAACAGCCTCCTTCATGTCACCGATAAATCCATTGGCTGCCGTTTCCTGGTGGACATAGGAGCTGAGCTGAGCATCCTACCCTCCACAGTGCTAGAGACTTGCACCTGATGTCCTAGTCCAACCCTGCGGGCAGCCCTCAGCACCCCCAGGGCACAGATCCAGATCAGCAAAGAAAAATTCCACTGGAGGTTCACATTGGCTTCAGTGTGCACACAGCCAGCTGGTCAATATGAAAGACAAGAGGCTGGTCAATGCCCGCACTTTCCACTCTATACGCTTGGAAACCGCGGATACCTGAAAACCTGAGATCACCGCCATGGCTGCCACCAGGGATGAGTACTCCGATATACTCCACGAATTCCCTGCCATCTTGGAGCCATGCTTCAACGCTGCCTTGCCCAGCATGGAGTGTTCCATCACACCCAGATGGCTGCCACCCACAAAGCTACAGCAGGTGAAGGAGGAGTTTTCAAGGCTGCAAAGAGTTGGGGATTGTCCGGCATTCGGACAGAGCCTGTGCATCACTGCTCTACATGGTCCCCAAATTGTCTGGGGGCTGGAGACCCTGTGGAGACTACTGGTGTCTGAATGATGCAACAACCCTGACAGGTATCCAGTCCCTCACATCCAAGACTTCTCATCCAACCTCCACGGCGCGCAAGTCTTTTTCAGCTCACCCCTCGGTGAAGTTGAATGTGCGGATGGTTGCGGAGCGGTTTGTGTTGCTCAAGAAGGAGGTGGCAGAGTTGGCTAGGAACTGCACCAAATGCCAGGCCTCATTGGTCTACCGGCATACGCAGGCCCCAATCTAGCACTTTGACTCATCGGCACAGAGGTTTCAGCACATCCACATTGATGTCGTCGGTCCAGAGAGGCGCGCTACCTCCTTATGGTGGTGGACCGAGCTACGAGATGGCATCCCAATCAGAGAAGCTTCTGCAGAGAAGTGTACTAGGACCCTGGTCAGTCAGTGGATTGCCCGATTCGGGGTTCCGGTGCACATCACCAATGACAGGGGTGCCCAGTTTACCTCCGCACTTTGGGCCCAGCTGGCGAGACTCTTGGGGATTAAACTCCACCACACCACAACCTTCCAGCTGCAATCTAATGGTTTGGTGGAGAGGTTTCATTTCACCTAAAGTCTGTGCTCATGGCCCGACTCACCGGCCCGGACTGGACAGATGAACTACCCTGGGTCCTCCTCACGATCAGGACTGCATCCAAGGAAGACCTGCAAGCCTTGTTGGTGGAACTGGTATATGGCGCACCACTCTTCCTGCCTGGTGAGTTCTTCGGCCCAGAACCTGACACTGCATCTGAGGATGTGAACTTGCTGGTGGATCTCTGCAGGCAACTTGTCTCTCTGGCCCCTCCACCTCTATCATGCCATAGCAGCCGGCCGTCCCACCCCCCAAGGAACTAGACTTGGCACAATTTGTGTTCATCTGGAGAGGACTGCAGATGGCACCGTTAGAGCGCCTGTATGAAGGTCCGTATAAGGTCCTCCGGCGATCAAGCAGAACCTCGCTTTAGATGTTTCGGGGGAAAGAGGAACTTTTTACAGTGGACCGCCTGAAGGTGGCCCACTTAGACTTATCACAGCCAGTGCAGACGGCCATGCCTAAGCGCCGAGGTCGCCCACCCAAGCGTCGGGACACGTAGCCAGTTCTGGGGGGTGGTGTGTGGTGGCACACTCTCTCATGGCAAACTGGCCCCACGTGTAATGCCACATGGCGGGGCAGCCATGGTGCCGTCAGGGGTTCTTCCTCATTCAAACCTCCCACTTAGCATGTCTCGGGCAGCGATTATGACATCACCACGCATGTGGTGACTGAGGCAGCGCTGCCCTTAAAGGGGCGCGCACTATATTCAAATTAAACATTCGTTAACGACCCTCAATGTGGTGGCTGTGCTTTCCTGATAATAAGTAAAGAAAGTACTCAAAGGTACATCATATTTCTCTCTCATTCTTTGAAAAGAAATAAAATGTCTTGCCTTATAATAATCTTCTACCAATTTCACCCCTTTTTGTTCCCATAACTTCAATAATTGATCATTGATCGTAAATGGTAAAAGCTTATTTTGAAATAAAGGCATCTTAGTTGAGATTATACCTTCCATACCTAAAAGCTCATTCTTATTTATCCATAGCTCAAGCAAATGTTTCAATACTGGTAAATGGTAACTACATAATAACTGAGAATTCCATCAATAAATAAATTGGGCCATCCTCTTTTCACTAATCTAAGATAATTCAATAGTAGTCCAAACCAAAGGACTATCCACTTGAAATTTATAAATTTTAATTGAGCTAATTCATAATAATGTTGAAAATTAGGTAGTTGTAAACCTCCCAGTGCATATCTCCATGTTAATTTTTGTAGTAAAACTCTCGCCTTTTTGTCTTCCCACAAAAAACTTTTTTTTAATCAAAGAATTAACATCCTTAAAGAATTTATAAGGTATCTTACATGGAATAGATTGAAACAAGTATTGAATTTGAGGAAAAATATTCATCTTAAAACAATTCACCCATCCCAATAAACGTTATTGGTAAATTGTTCCACCTATTCAAATCATCTTTCATTCTAGTCAATAATGGTAAATAATTCAATGCAAATAAATTATAATAATGATTATGAATAATAATACCCAAGAATTTAATATGACAAACCATCTAAACTTCACAATCTGTCTTCATGACGAATAATCCATCTCCACCAAAGGCATAATTTCATTCTTCTCCCAATTTACCTTATAACCAGATAACACTCCATACTGTTGCAAATGTTCATGTAAGGTCTCCAAAGATTGTAAAGAATAAGTTAAATATATCAACTCATCATCTGCAAACAAATTTATTTTATATTCATTAAAATTTACTTTATTCCCCGTTATTGCATTACCTTGCATAATCATCAATAACCAATGCAAACAGAACTGGTGACAAAGGACAACCTTGGTAGTTGATCTAGTTAATGTAAGAGGTTATGATGTCTGTCCATTTGTCACCACTTTCGCAGTGGGGTTTTTATATAAAGCCATAACCCAACCAATAAAAAGAGGCCCAAAATTAAATTTTTTCAGGAAAAAGCACCATTCAACTCTATCAAAGACCTTTTCACCATCCAAAGAAATTATCATCGGTAGGTCAGGTTGCTGCCATGAATTAATCAAAGAAATTGTCTGACCATCAACAGTTCTTAATAAAACCTGCCTGATTCACATGAACCATATCGGGTAAACATTTTGTCAGTCTATTAGCCAGAACCTTGGCTACTATCCACATTTAACAGAGAAATAGGTCTATATGATCCCACATTCAAGGGATCCATATCCTTCTGAGGAATCACAGTAATAATTGCATTAGAAAAATAATCTGGTAAGAAACCAACTTTAGCTGCCTGATCTAGAATATCCATCAACAAAGGAACTAACAAATCTTGAAACTCCTTATAAAATTCAGAAGTAAACCCATCAGCGCCAGGAGATTTACCACTTGGCATATTTTGAATTGCACTAACAGTAATACTAGTATCTAAATCCTTAAAATCCCTATAATTTAAAGTAGGAAAAGTTTAACCAAATAAAAAATAATCAATAGCTACCTCATCCTGCCCTATCTTATATGTATACAACTTCTCATAAAACCTACGAAACTCATCATTCATTTCCTGAGATTTATAAGTAATTTTCGACTGATACCGAATAGCATTTATTGTCCTAGATCTTGTTCTGTTTTCAACTGCCATGCTGAGACTTTATGCACTCTCTCCCCTAATTCATACTGTTGATTAGTCCTCTGTAAAAACATTTCAAATTTATAAGTTTGTAACTAATTATACTGCAGTTTTAAATTTACCAAGCGTATTTTTTTATCCTCCATTGAACCACGTTGTAAATTTTTCTCCAGAAACTCTATCTCCTTCTCCAACTTATCAACTTCAGCCATTTGCCACTTCTTAACTTTAGCCGTATCATTAATAATTTGTCTCCATAAATAAGCTTTCAAAGCATACCACAAAACATATTTAGAATGAACTGAACCCACATTTATCTTCAAAAAACTTTGAATGTGCTCCCGTATGAATTTACAAAATTCTGGATCTTTAAGTAAAAATAATTAAAATGCCACCGATACACGTTCTCTCTCCTCTCCAAACCACTACAAGTAATTAACAACAAGGAGTGATCAGACAAAATCCTAGGTTTATACACAGCTTCTGTAATTCGACCTTGCAATTGTGCTGACACTAAAATCAAATCTATTCTTGAAAAAAGAGCCATGTCAAAAATGAATAAAATGAAAAATCTTTTTCTTTAGGATTTTATTTCCTCCATTTATCTACTAAATTCAACTCCTTCATTAAGACTATCAACTGTTTAGCCGTCTTAGTTTTAATTACTGTTTTTGGATATTTATCCAATAATGGATCTAAACAACAATTAAAATCGCCTCCTATCATAAGCCTGATTCAAATTAAGAAATGAATGCACCATAAATTTTTAAAGATAGACATTTGGAGCATATTCATTAAAGTTCAAAATACTGAAAAAATTGTACAATTAACAATCAAAAGTCTACCATCCCTTTCAAAAACTAATTCCAATTTAAAATGTATTAATAATCAAAATAGCAACCTCTCTTGCTTTAGAATTAAAAGATGATACTACCTGCCTAACCCAATTTCTTTTCAATTTCTGATACTCTTTATCTGTCAAATGAGTTTGCTGCAAAAAAGCTACATCAACCCTCAATTTTTTAAGATATGCCAATACCTTCTTTCTTTTAATTGCATTATTTAGCCCATTAACAATAAAAGTGACAAAATTTAAATTAGCCATTTAAGAATTCTTCAATATTCCCACCATAAATGGTGAAGTTCCTCCCCACGACATCGATACACAAAAAAATAAAATCTCCTTCAAAAGGAATAAAAAGAAAAGAATAAACCCATTAAAAACACCCAATATGAAAAAAAATACTGAATGGTATTACCTCCCTCAATCACGCAGGAGTAACAAATGCCACAAAGTGGCCAACAACTTTGGAAGAATCCACAGTTGGACCCCTACCCCCCCCCCCCCAACAAACAGAACAATGAAAAAGCAATACAGATATTCACTTCTTCCAAGTGAAACACTTCTTCCAAGTCACGGTTCACTTGATCATCATCAGGACCAACATAAATCGACCGGTGAGATTCCATCTCTCGTTTACCATTCCTCCCCTTGGGAGTAACAACAAGCTGCTGAGAATATTTATTTGAATTTTCTCCCTGCTTATTATCGGGTAGAGAATTAGAAAATTCCAAGGTTTCTGCATCTTTTGAAAAAAATTGGGATGGATACTCCCCATAATTTTTTTTTAACACAGCAAGATAACAAAAGGCAATTTATATCCTTTCCTTCAAAGAACAGATTTAGCCAAATTATATTTTTTATGACGTTTGATCACCGTTTGACTCAAATCAGCATAAAAGAACACCCTGTTATTTTTAACAAGAAAAGACCACTGATCATATTTCTCGCATTCTGCACTGCAAGTCTCAAGATCAATTCTCTGTCCTGGTAATGCAAACAACATATCAAAATACAGTGGTTGACAAGGAAACGGCTTCCTCCTTATGAGTTCTATCCTGTTTCAGTCCATTTGGGAAATGCATTGGTCCCAAGACTTCCAGAATCCATTTTTGAAAATAACTGGATTGGATCCAGTCCCTCAAAGTCCTCTGGAAGACCAATGTTGTTCCTCCAACTCTGGTTCTCCAAAGCATCAATCTTCTTTAACAAATCAGACTTTTGTATTTCCCAACCAGTAAATGATCTTCCATCTGTTCCATCTTCTCTTTACAGAAATCAATATAATTTTACCATTAATAAACTCTTCTTCAGTCTTTTAAAATTTATCTTGAACTTTATCCACAGCTTTCAAACATTTTAATTGTAGAGAGTTGCTCCTTCATAATAGAAAAACCTTGACATATTTGTAAAGCCAAATCAGCATTAGAAGGTAAATCTAATTGAGGGGAGCCAGATTCAAATTTAGCTGCCTGGCTCACCCTAGGCCTACCCTGGAATACAACAGTCTGTTCCTCAATTAAAAACTGCTCCTCTTCGTCCAGTACAGCGACGTCCTCTTTCTCCTCCATCGGGAAATCAGCGGATATGACCTGACTGCGGGTACGGACGCTCCCCCCTCCCCAGCCAAAGTTCACTGAGCAGGTGGAGGTCAGGTCCCCCCACTGCCTGAGCCTTTTCAGGGGCAGTTGATCATTTTGCCCCAAGGTTGGATGACGCTGCTCACCAGTGCCATCTGGTACGTCGGGACATGGAATCGGCACCAGCATTGAAAAGGCCTTACCCATGGACTGTCGTTGACATCAAGGTTGTGAAGTAATCAAATCCCAAGGCTTTAATGTTGAGGTAGGCCGAGCTACTTCCGACATTTTTTCTGAACTTAAACAAGACGTAATATGAGAGAACCATCGAAACACTTGAACGTCTAGAGTCTTTCCATTTGAATAGAATGGCTCTTCTAGCAAATGATGTAGAGAAGGCATTGAACAGGTACATAGCAAAGGGGCATAGCAAAATCTACTCCTGGTACAGGCTCATGACCAGGTCACAACAAGTAGGGGAGTCTGCCAGAGACTTTATACTCTCTCTGAAAGACCTGGCAAGAGGCTGCAACTTTAAAGCAGTATCAGCTCAGGAGTATGCGGAGAACCTTATTAGGGACAGAATTGTTGCGAGCATACAGTCCACTGAGACAAGACATGATTGCTGGAGTGTTAAAGGAGACCATC
This sequence comes from Narcine bancroftii, assembly GCF_036971445.1. Lineage (NCBI taxonomy): Eukaryota > Metazoa > Chordata > Chondrichthyes > Torpediniformes > Narcinidae > Narcine > Narcine bancroftii. The sequence continues at coordinate 67,479,008 of NC_091475.1, read as the reverse complement.
AAGAAAAGGACAATCTCACATGCTCGAATAGAGGAGAAAAACTATGTTTGTATAAATCTTTGAATAGTTTAGCAATTTTAACCCCAAAGTGTACTGACATTAACCACACCAGCAGTGCGAGTAAAAGACAGCTTTAATAAACTAATATGTACACTAAGAGGTCTTGTCTCTCTGCAAGACGAACCTGGAAGGCTAGACTGTAGCTCTGGACTGCTTTATATACAAGGACCATGACGCCAACCTCGACAAATTTCTTCAAACTGCCGGTCGGCTGAACCTGACCTATAATTTTGACAAGTGTGTCTTCCGGACCACACGACTCGCGATTTTAGGTTGCGTGGTGGAGAACGGTGTAGTGATACCAGATCCTGACCACATGCGTCCCCTAATGGACTTACCCCACCCCCCCCCATACCCAGAAAGCGCTCAAACGCTGCCTGGACTTTTTCTCATATTACGCACAATGGGTTCCACACTACGCCGACAAGGCGCGTCCTCTTATCAAGACCACCTCCTTTCCCCTCTCGACTGAAGCCAGAGCGGCTTTCGATCAAATAAAATCCGACATCGCCGCTGCAACGCTGCACACGATCGATGAGTCTGTCCCGTTTCAAGTCGAGAGCGATGCATCCGACTTTTCCCTGGCAGCCAACTTGAACCAGGCCGGTCGGCCTGTAACCTTCTTCTCCAGAACCCTCCAGGGTCCAGAGAGTAGACACTCCTCAGTCGAGAAGGAGGCCCAGGGCATAGTTGAAGCGGTGCGTCGTTGGAGACATTACCTTGCTGGGAGGCGCTTTACACTGTTAACTGATCAACGCGCGGTCTCCTTCATGTTCAGCAACACCCAGCGAGGTAAGATTAAAAAAAACGATAAAATCGCCAGATGGAGAATTGAACTCTCCACCTTTAACTATGACATCCTGTACCAGCCTGGTAAGCTCAACGACCCGCCTGACGCGCTCTCCAGGGGGACGTGCGCCAGCATACAGATGGACAGACTACAGAAACTTCATGAGGCGCTCTGTCATCCAGGGGTCACTAGGTTTGCCCACTTTGTGAAGGCACGCAACCTACCCTACACAGTCGAGGAGATTCGCTCTATGACCCGAGCCTGTTCGGTGTTCGCTGAATGCAAGCCCCACTTCTTCCATCCGGGGAACTCCCACGTTATCAAAGCCACCCGCCCCTTCGAGCGTCTTAGCGTAGACTTCAAGGGGCCCCTACCGTCGACCAACCGTAATAACTACATCCTTATGGCCATTGATGAGTACTCCCGCTTCCCGTTCGCTGTGCCCTGCCCAGATACCACTGCCACCTCAGTGATACAGGCCCTTCACAGTATCTTCGCCATTTTCGGGTACCCCAATTCCATCCACAGTGATGGATCCTCATTCATGAGCGCAGAGTACCTTCTGGAGTGTGGTATCGCTTCAAGCAGGACCACCAGCTATAACCCACGCGGTAACGGCCAGGTCGAGAGGGAGCGGTTACACTGGCTCTCCAGTCTAAAGGTCTCCCCACCTCTCACTGGCAGGAGATTCTCACTAGTGCCTTACACTTCATCCGCTCCCTCCTATGTACCGCAACAAATGCCACCTCCCACGAAAGGATGTTCCTTTTCCCAAGAAAATCCGAATCAGGAACCATTGTACCGGCATGGCTCACCGTCGCTGGCCCCGTCCTTTTGCGACGCCACGTCCAGCACTCAAAGAACGATCCCTTGGTCGACCGAGTGACTCTACTCCACGCGAACCCGCATTATGCCTACGTTGAGTTCCCAGACGGGCGGGAGGACACTGTTTCGGTGCGGGACCTAGCTCAGGATGTGGTAGGCCCAGCAACCCCCCCCGCAACCCAACCTTCTCCAACTCTTTATTCCCCAAGCCCCGTGCCGGAACAGAAGGACCAACAGCACCCCAACGACCCGGGCCACCCTGCCGACAACACGGCTGGGGAATTGAGCGAAGGAGAGGTCGCACCTGACGAGCCTGCTGGCGACACCACTCCAGCGACCCCAATCCCGGCACCACAGCGGTCACGCCAGATGGTCAGACCTCCTGACCACTACAGTCCTTAACCTACCCCTTCCATTCATTCTCTCCCTCTTTTTTTTCCTTCCCTTCTCCCTTTTCAGCCCTTCCACCCCAGAACTGACTCCAAGAAGAGGTGGATGTGATAGTACCTATCACCTATCTCCAATGTATATAGTTACAGTATCTAGAGTGTAATGACTGTGCTTACAGTGATTGGCTGAGAGCTTAGCCACGCCTACTGTCTGGGCCTTAAAGGGTTGTGTCCCTAGCCAGGTCGGATCATTCCGGACTGGTCGGCCACCTGTGAAGAGCTCCTGTCTTTTGCTAATAAAAGCCTTGGTTTGGATCAACAAGTCTTTGGTTCTTTCGACGAGCTCTACAATAAATCTTTGAATAGTTTAGCAATTTTAACCCCAAAGTGTACTGACATTAACCACACCAGCAGTGCGAGTAAAAGACAGCTTTAATAAACTAATATGTACACTAAGAGGTCTTGTCTCTCTGCAAGACGAACCTGGAAGGCTAGACTGTAGCTCTGGACTGCTTTATATACAAGGTCACCGGGATGACCCCTGGTGATCTAGTGGTGTAATTACATATCACCACATTCACCCCCCCCCCTTAAAAATTGTTATACCCCCCCACCATCCTCCTTCCCTTGTTTGTAAGTTCATGTCCAAAATTTTTCATGGCTTCCATTGTCTCTGGACCTCTTGGTGTAGGGGTGGCCTTTCTTGGTGGAGGTGTGGGAGTGGGAAGTACTAGATGGCCATGTGGCTGTGTGAGCTGGGGATCCTCATGTATGGGATTAGGTCCTGCCATCGTCAAGGGTGGTGATATTTTGTGGGGTGGGCGTCCCCAGGGTCCTGGTTTCTGGGGTGGGTGGTATAGTCCTCTGGGGTGACTCGATGGAAGACTGTTCTAGTGACTGCTGCTGCGCTCCTTGTTGATCTGTAGACATCTGTGTTTCCTCCGTGTTGCTCACACATCTGGCCGGCACGAGATCCCTGGTGGCCACCGAGTCTTCTCTTCCATCTGGGAATGTGACGAAGGCGTACTGAGGATTTGCGTGCCTCAACTCCACTTGATCCACAAGCAGGTCGCTTTGTGGGGTCTGCAGTGCTTCCAGAGGAGAACAGGTCCTGGTGTCATCCTCCAGTTTGACAGCATTGTGCCCATCGTGGCTTTCCTTGTGAAAGAAAAGATACGGTCATGTGGGGTCATGTTAGTGGCATCTCTTAGCTCCAGCTGAAATACAGTTGCAAAGATATTAAAAATTTCTTTCCAGTGGATTTCTAAAGATGGACAAGACCAAAACATGTGTGTCAAATGTAGCAATATCAGATTTGGATCTGTCATAAGTAGGGTTAATATTATAAAAGATACATGCCATCTTATCTTTGGACATGTGAACACGATGCACCACTCTGAACTGGATTAATGAATGTCGGGCACTTATTGAAGATATATTCACAAGTTTAAGAATCTTGCCCCATAGATAAGGGTCTTGCAAGTTCCAATTCCCTAGTCTTTTTTAATCTTATTGTGAAGTACTGTATGTAATTTCAATAATCTGTCATACATAATTCCAATTAATCATTTCTGAGAAGGACCTGGCATCCTGTAAAAGTGTGCTCTCCCAGCTGTGCTAACAGCAGCATTAATAGCTCTTTATCCGATGCCTTAGCACCCTCAACGTATTCAGAATGCATCTCTGCCAGCAGCCGAAGTGTGTGCTGGCTCCTGGATTTCTGGGGTCGAGCTCCAGCCTGTCTGGTCGTAGCACATGGCTAAGCTGGAGTCTCTGGTCCCTTCAGTAATGTGGGGGTACCCCAGGGGGCGTTCCCGGTCACGTGGTCTCTGGGTCTAGGTGTAGCAAGGGCGAATCCTGTGGTACTGGGAGCTGCTGGTAGAGCCTCTGTGGGGCTTGTGTCTGCTGGAGGAGTGACCTGGAAGCTTGGGGCTGTTGGGTCATTTGCAGTGGGCTTGTGGGGGGGGGATCCCAGCAGTAGCGTCAGGTCTCTGTGGTACTGGGGAAACTGCTGCTGGGAGAATGCTTTTTCTGGCTCTGGAGTGGTCAGGAATTCTGCACATACGTGGTGATCGGGAGCACAACTTGTAGAGATCCTTCCACCCACACTTGTAGTATCCCCTTTCTGATCAGACTGGGGTTTAGGGTCGGTGGTGCCTGTACCGGCAAACCCATGGGCAGGCGGGGCTCTTGGCCATTTCTTACCTGTCCTATTGTACTTCTCTGGGCTTCTCCGCGTTCCACCATGATTCCAGTACAGTGGTCCCTCGCCATCTCTGTTCTCAGATGCACATGCGTGCTGGTCGTCCCCAGATTCCATTCCTCAGGAAGAATCTCCAGGTAGTCGGGAACACGTGTTGGAGCAGAACCAGCTTCCATCTTAGTAGCTATGATATTAGTTTATTAAATTGTGCTGACAATAACCACACAAGCAGTTCAAGTATAAGACAGCTTTAATAAACTAATATGTACACTGAGGTCTTGTCTCTGCAAGATGAACCTGGAGGGTTAGACTGTCGCTCTGGACTGCTTTATATACAAGGTCACCGGGATGCCCCTGGTGACCTAGTGGTGTAATTACATATCACCACACAAAGTATATGAAATTATCTCTGACAATCTTTACCTGAACTTGAGTGTAGGTAGGGAGCTGCATATTAATTGTAAAAAGTTCATTTTTATGAAGGTTTAATTTATATCCAGTGAAAGAGTTGAATTGAGAAAACACATAGCATAGCTGGGATAGATCTATCGGGATCTGAAATAAAACCTAATAGGCCATCTGTATACAAAGAAACCTTATGAGTTTTTGACAATCCCTTGAACATCATGAGTATCCCTTAGGACTATTGCCAGAAGTTCTAAAGCTACATCAAATAACAAGGGGCTAAGTTTAGTTTCCCTAAACAGCCTAAATAAGGAGGATTTTTTATTATTAGATTTTTTTTTATATTTAGATACTCTAAATCAACTTATAAAGTTCATACCAAAATCTAATCTCCTGAATGTTTCAAATAAATAGTTCCACTCCACTCTGTCCAAAGCCTTTTAAACATCTAGAGAAACTACACATTCTGGAATTATGTCTGAAGGGGAATGAATAATGTTCAGTAAATACGGATGTTAAAATGTAAATAACTACCTTTAATCAATCCAGTCTGATCTTTAGATATAACAGAGGGAAGGATATTTTCCAACCTACCAACCAAAATGTTAGAAAGAACATTAAAATCTACATTCAGCAAAGAAATTGGCCAAAAGGAAGTAAATTCCTTTTTAGGAATCAATAAAATTGACACTTCATAAAAAGTTGCTGGTAAGGTCCCAGAAAAAAAACAGAATTTTAAAATACTTTACATAGTTGAGGGGCAAGTAAATTAGTATTTTTTTTTTTTTAAATTCCACCATAAAACCATCCGGACCCAGGGCCTTGCTAGATTGAAGAAATGAAATAGCTTGGGAAACTTCAACTCTGAAATTGGAACTTCCAACAAGTTTTGGGAAGATTTAATCATTACAAGAATCTACCCATTGAAATACCACTTTCTGACTTCTCCCATAAAGCCAATGTTGAAACCAGTTTACCGACCTCACCATGAATACCAAGCAACTGCACTTTCCTGACTAAACACCAGAGTGGGAACTTGTCAAAGTACATGTAGACAACAATTTTCCTGGTAACGTCATCAAATAATTCTATAAATTAGTAAAAACATCACTGGCCTCTACTTTCTTGGGTTATTTGTGGAGCCATTTTTTTTACACAATGGAACTACATGAGCTACCCTCTAGCACCACACCCATGCCTAAGGACATTTTAAATACAAGTGTCAGGGATCCTGCAATTTCTACACTTGCTTTCCTCAAGGTCCAAGGGAATATCTTGTCAAAGATCTATCCTCCCTTATTTGCTTTCAGATAGCAAACATTTAATAGTTCCACAACTTCACTGCTTGTTTGCCTTACGGCCCTCTCTGCCAGTTACCTGACTGATTGCCCCATTTTGTTGGCTCCTTGTGATCTTCAAGAGGACAAATAGTCTCTTACTATCCTTTTGCTCTTCATATACCTGTAGGATCCCTTTGGATTTCCCTTCCCCTTGTCTGCCAAAGCAACCTCATCTCTTTTTTTCAGCCCTCCTTAAGTGTTTTCTTGTAATTATTTTACTCAAGTACCTCATTTTCTCCTTGCTTCCTATACCTGCTACACACCTCACAAAAAAAAAAGTTTGAACTTTAAGGCTTAGGCTGGAAGATTATGTATATTCTAAGAGTCGATCAGCCTTCAAGTTTCAATCTCAGCAGAAGTCACAATCCCAGGCAATGTGTCCAAAATTCGAAAATACACCTGAACTCTTTAGGATAGACACGGACAGAAGAGTGTGAGGGTGGGAGGAGGGTGTTGGGGCAGCAAGGGTAGAGAGTTCACACGTTTTCAGAGATTGCTGACATGGACTTTTACCTCATGACCACTGACTGCATACAATCGGTCCATTGTGTATGGTTATATTTGGCATGGCCTGAGGGCAGTTCATAATGAGATTTTTCATCAACAATCAGGGGAAAGCAACTTTATTTTTTTCTCTCTAAATCGATCTCCGTATCATCTCACAAATTACGTACAGCACATTCCTCACTTCCTCACTCCCCATCTCCCTCACTCCCTCACACCTCATCTCCCTCACTCCCCATCTCCCACACTCCCCGTCTCCCTCACACCCCATCTCCCTCACACCCCATCTCCCACACTCCCCATCTCCCTCACTCCCCATCTCTCACATTCCTTCACTCCCTATCTCACTCACTCCCTGTCTCCCACACTCCCTCACACCCCATCTCCCTCACACCCCATCTCCCACACTCCCCATTCCCTCACTCCCCATCTCCCTCACACCCCATCTCCCTCACTCCCCATCTCCCTCACACCCCATCTCCCTCACTCTCCATCTCCCTCACACCCCATATCCCTCACTCCCCATCTCCCTCACACCCCATCTCCCTCACACCCCATCTCCCTCACTCCTTCACTCCCCATCTCCCTCACACCCCATCTCCCTCACTCCCCATCTCCCACACTCCCTCACACCCCATGTCCCTCACTCCCCGTCTCCCACACCCCATCTCCCACCCTCCCCATCTCCCTCACTCCCTGTCTCCCTTACTCCCCATCACTCACACTCCTTCATTCCCTGTCACCCTCACTCCCCATCTCCCACAATCTCTCACTCCTCATCTCTCTCACTCCCTCACTCCCCATCTCCCACAATCCCTCACTCCTCATCTCCCTCTCTCCCTCTTCCTCATTTCCCTCATTCCCTCACTCCCCATCTCCCTCACTCCCTCAGTCCACATCTCCCTCACTCCTCATTTCCTCACTCCCTCACTCCTTCACTCCCAATCTCCCTCACTCCCCATCTCCCACAATTGCTCTCTCCCAGACTACCCATCTCCTTCACTCCTAATCTCCCACACTCCCTCCTCCCCACACTATCTATCTCCCACACTCCCTCATTCCCTCACTCCCACACTACCCATTTCACTCAATACCCATCTCCCTCATCTCCATCATTCCATCACTCCCCATCTCCCGCACTCCCTGTCTCCCTCACTCCTCATCTCCCTCACTCCCCAAATCCTTCACTATCTCACTCCCTCACTCCCCATCTCCCTCACTCCCTTTCTCTTTCTTTCTCTCACTCCTTTCCCTATCTCTCTCTCTTCATATTTAACCCCCTTCTCTCTCTGCCTATCACTTTCTCTTCCTTACTTGTTGTTACATTTTCTCTCTCCCTCTATCTCTCCCAAACATTCTCTACATCTCTCAATTTTCCCGTTTTTCTCTCGCAGAAAAATTAGATTTAGCCCCATAACCAGATCTTCAGTGAGTGGTCCCCTAATCTGTGCTTGGTCTCACTGACGTGGAGGAGATGTAACTTGGCCTCCCAGCAGCCAGTTAACCAATGGCCATAGAATTGAGGTTAGTAACAAAAACAAGCAGAGAGGTCACGGAACTGATACAGATTAGAACGGAGGAAGTGCCTGCTGACTTAAAGTGAATAAAGGTGGATAAATCCCATGGGCCGGAAAAGATGTCCCTTGGACCTTGAGGGAGGCGAGTGTAGAAATCGCTGTGGATCTGGCATAAATATTTAAAATGTCCTTATGCACATGTGTCATGCCAGAGGATTGGAGGGTAGCTCACATTGTTCCATTGTTTTAAAAAAATGCTCTAGAAGTAATCCTGGAAATTGTAGGCCGGTGAACCTGACGTCAGTAGTAGGTAAATTGTTGGAAGGTGTTCTAAAAGATCAGATATACAATTACTTGGATGATCAGGGATAATCAACATGGTTTTGTGCCTGGTAGGTTGTGTTTAACTAATCTTGTAGAGTTTTTCTAGCTGGTTACTGTCACATTTGTGGCCCGAAATGTGAAGTTAATAAAACATTAAACACTAGTTTTATCAGGTAAACTTCCCAGTGGCTTTTATTCTCCCGTTTCCTTTGTTCTCCTGCTTGTGTTCTTATCTCTCCCTCATACCATGTGACTTCCAGTACATCTCACACATATTCATTATCATGACATCCCTCCTTTAATCAGAAATAAACTTTACCTTCACTTACCAATATCCTTCGGAAACATACAAACATCGTAACTAATGGTAATACTATAACTCAACTACATAAAATTTACTTCCTACAGCATTCATACATGCACTTGATGATATAAGATTAAAATACTGTCCCAAAGTTCTTATTAAAACTATGGCACAAAGTCTTCGTATTGTTTGGGCACTTTCCGGTTTCGTTTCGGCCTGCCTGCGATATTGTCGTCGCTTCTCGGTTGTTCACTCTCAGCGTCGGAAATACAGCTCGCCACGGCTTCGGGTGTTTCTGGCGCTCTAGTCACTTCATCAGGAGTGCTGGTAACTGCCTTTGGAACATCATCAGGTCTCTCAGTTTCAGCATCTCGTATTGGCCTTTCAACCTCTTCGCTCGATGTATCTCTGGACTGGTACCTTTTTACACCTGATATATTTCTCTTATACAGGACTCCAGTCGGAGACTTGACTGTCACCATACTGCCACTTCTGGATACGACAGTATAGGGTTGATGGTAATAAGGTGTGTCTAGCTTACCACCAGTTTCATGCCTCACTAGAACATTATCTCCTGGCATGATGTCTGAGTATTTGGCTCCACGTTTCGAATCTGTGTACAGCTTTGCTGCACCTTTCTTTTCAGCATCGTGGTCCCTCATCTCCTGGTCATCTCGGATTTCCTTTATTTCTGGCATTTTTCTCCCAAAAAATGCTTCTGCAGGACTTTTTCCAGTGGTTGCATGAGGCGTTGCTCGATAGACACCCACATAAGATAGCAATGCTTCTCGCCAATTTTGTCCTTCTGCGTGTGCAATCCTCAATCATTTTTCAATGGACTGATTTTGTTTCTCTACTTCTCCGTTGGCTTGCGGCCATTTCAGAGTTACTTTATGATGGTGGATACCTGTGGTCCTCATGTATTCCGCAAATGTCTCTGAAATGAATTGTGGACCATTGTCAGAGTATAATGTAACAGGTAATCCATATCTTGCGAATATCTCTGCTAACGATTGTATTGTTTTTTCAGTGGTTGTGGACTTCAACACCACGTACTCATAGTATCTGCTGTAGTAATCTATCACTACCATAATTGATTCACCCGTCGGTAAAGGTCCAAGAAAATCAACAGCTACGTCGATCCATGGTCCTGTCGGGAGTTGCGTACTCCGGATCGGTTCTGGCGGATTACTCCTACTTGTGATTTGACATCCATGACAAGTTTTAACAAATTTCTCGGCATCTTTACCACAACCTGGTCACCATACCTTGGTTCTGAGGTTTTGCTTGGTACCAACAATGCCTAGGTGTCCTTCATGCGCTAAGGATACGATCTTCGGTCTCAATCTTTGCGGAATCACCAATCTGCAACCTCTTAATACACACTGTCCGATGCAACAAAGTTCGTCTCTAATGGGAATGTAATCCTTGTGAGTACACTTGTCCCATTGTCCACTCTGTATGCATTCTCTTACTTCCATGAGTTCTGGATCACGTTCGGATTCTCTCTTGACTTCCTTTGTAGTCACAGCTTTCGGTGTCGCCTGAATAGCTACGAAGCGTACAAAGCTCTCTGTTTCTGTTCCCAATTCTGACTTGGATTGTGGACCACCAACCTTCACCAATCTGGACAGCGGATCAGCAATGTTTGCTTTCCCTGCAATGTGGATTACTTTATATTTGTAGGGTTGTAGTCTGAGTACCCATCTCTCTATTCTGGCACATGGTTTGGATCTAGGTGCATAGATCACCTCTAATGGCTTATGATCTGTGATGAGTTCAAATTCAATGCATGGACTATGATGTCGTCAGAAATGTTGGCAACTCCAGGAATGCCTTGAATCACTCGACGGATTTCATACTGGTAGATCTCCGAAGCTGCATTAATTCCAAATGATAGTCTCTTGTAACGATACAATCCACAGTGAGTCACAAATGTAGTTACATCTCGGGAACCTGGATCCAGCTCTAATTGATGATAGCCCCATTTCAGATCAATTTTTGAGAATATCTTACTGGTAGTTAGTTCTTGAAGTATTTCCTCCACTGTTGGTATAGGATGTTGTTCTCTAATTATAGCTTCATTGGCCATTCTCATGTCAACACATAGTCTTATGTCACCCTTTGGTTTGGGCACAATCACTACGGGACTGACCCATTGTGTCGAATGTTCCACCGGTTCAAGAATGTCTTGTTCGATCAATTCTTTAATTTTGGCTTCGACTTTCCCACGAAGTCCAAATGGAGTTCGGCGCATTGGTTGTGCCTTGGGTTTGACCGTTTCATCTACCGCTAGCTTCAATTGTCGACCTTTCAGCTTTCCTACTCCTTGGAAGACTGCGGGGAATTCTTGCTTCATATCCTCGTATGACTGAATTGAATTGACACAAGCTCCAATATGAAGTATTGCCAGGTCTTGCGCTGTGCTTCTACTCAGCAATGCTTCTCCCCTCTCTTCTATGACCATAAACTCTGCTTCAGTGTACTTATCTCCAGCTTCAACAGTTGCAGCAAAACATCCAATGGTCTGCAATGGCTTGGTTGCTGTGTATGGATACAGTTTCTTGGAACACTTCTTTGAGGTACAGATAATCTTTTTCCTTTTCAACTTCTCCCATAAATGTCGATCAATCACATTACTGTCACTCCCTGAGTCTACAATGACCTGCACTGTCACTCCACCAATGATCACTGGGACCTTCTCATGACGTACTTCATTCAACGTAAATTGGTAACAACTCTGTTCCTCCTGGGTATCATCATCGTCACCGTCTATCTGGCGAATGGTATCTTTCTTTCCAGGATACTTTCCTTTCCCCCAGGCTTTGCCTTTGGAAGTTGTACTCTTCCTCTTCTGGTCTGCATTGGACTTGCTTTTGCACTTCTTTGCAAAGTGGTCCTTACCTCCACACTTCCTGCAAACTTTGCCTTTGGCCGGGCAATATGGGTCTTTTCCAAAGTGACCTCGGTTTCCACATCGATAACACTCCACGTCCTGTGTCAACGTATCTCCTGGCTGATTATGGCGATCTGAGAGCCTCCTAATTTGCTGGCTTGAGTTGTCTTTCAGGGTCATGGTATGAAATTGCCCTTCAACAGCCTCTAATGCAGCAGCAATGGTTAAAGCATCAGTGAGTTCCAACTCACTCCCTCTTTCCAGTAGACGTCTTCTGAGTTTATCTGATCTGCAGTGCTGTACGACTTGATCCAATAATTGGTTGTCCAAATCAGCTGGCATGTAATTGCATCCAACAGCTAGCTGGCGTAGTCTCGTCATGTACTGAGCAATTGTCTGGCCATCTTCTTGTCTCGTTCTCCAAAACAAATGGCGTTGAAATGTAGCATTCAGTGTCACTACATAGTGTGCATTTAATGCATCTACCGCTTTCTGGTACTCATCCTTTCTTCCAGTATTCAAAAGTATCTTAAATGTTTCCCGAACTGAGGGTCCTGCAGTGAAAAGAAGTAACGCCCTTCTCTGCGCTTTTTGTTCAACTGTACCGGTATCTAGAAATAGGCCACGACTGTCGGCGTAGGATTCAAATTCTTCCAGCCATGCCTTCCACTTCACACTTACAGTGCTTGCATCACCCGTTGGGTCAAAATGAGCAATTCCACTATGTGTTAGAAAGTCACAGTTTGCACCAGCCATGAGGAAATATTCCAGCCCCAAAAGTACTGAGTCACAGAGAAAATTCTTATCACCTTGAAGTTGTCCGTAATCCTCTGTAATCTTGTTTAGTCTTTAATTTTCTTCAAGCTTCTTTCATCCTCGTCGCCAATTTCACATTTGTGGCCCGAAATGTGAAGTTAATAAAACATTAAACACTAGTTTTATCAGGTAAACTTCCCAGTGGCTTTTATTCTCCCGTTTCCTTTGTTCTCCTGCTTGTGTTCTTATCTCTCCCTCATACCACGTGACTTCCGGTACATCTCATACATATTCATTATCATGACAGTTACCAGGAAGGTTGACAAAGGAAAGGCTGTGGATATTGTCTACTTGGACTTTAGTAAGTCCTTTGACAAGGTTCCATATGGCAGTTTAGTCAGGAAGGTTCAGAAGCTCAGTGTTCATAGAGAAGTAATGAACTGGATTCGACAATGGCTGGACGGGAGCAGTCAGAGAGTAGTGGTGAATGATGCTTCTTAGGCTGGAGGCCTGTGATTAATGGTGTTGCCTAAGGGATTGGCGCTGGGACCATTGTTTGTCATCTCTATCAATGATCTGAATGATAATGTGGTAAATTGGATCAGCAAGTTTGCAGGTGGCACTAAGATTGGAGGTGTTGTGGACAGTGAAGAAGGTTTTCAAAGCTTGCAGAGGGATCTGGACCAGTTGGAAGAATGGACCAGAACATGGCTGACGGAGTTTAATGCGGACAAGTGTGAGGTGCTGCATTTTGGAAGGACAAACCAAGAAAGGACATGCACAGTAAATGTTCGCGCACTGAGGAGTGCAGTAGAACAGAGGGATCTGGGAATAATTCCCTGAAAATGGCATCACAGGTGAGAGCTTTTGGCACATTGGCCTTCATAAATCAATGAATTTAGTGCAGGAGTTAGGATGTTATGTTTAAGTTGTGTAAGACATTGATGAGGCCAATATTGGATTATTGTGTGCAGTTTTGGTTACCAAACTGCTGGAAGGATATCAATAAGATAGAGACATGTTTATGTGCTGTAATTATTCTATGTTTCCATGGTTTTAACTCCCCCAACTACTCCTGTGCAGGTCCAACTGTCCTTGGTCACATCCAGAGTCAGACTGAGGCCAAACATAAGCTTCAGGAAATACACACAAATGCTGGAGAAACTCAGCAAGTCCCGTGTCATCCATAGGAGGTAAAGCTATTATAACTAACATTCCAGGCCTGAGTGTTGAGGTGTATGCAGGAACAACACATGATATTAAACCTAAGAACATGAAGATTGATTTTTCTGATTGTAGGTAACCCCCATCTCCTCCTGGTTCCTCTGGTTCCATCTCTCATGGTTTTTTTCCCGCTCTCTAAATTCTGCCCCTCCCCCACAACTATTGTCCGATCACCTATCCGCCCCTACCTCAGCTCCTTTCATCCTTTCCATGTAATCTTTTCACCATTTTCGCTGATAGTGTGGTGAACTACTGTTTTCCTGATGACCTGGCTCCACCCAGTCCTGCGTCTGTACCTGTGGCCCCTCCCTCTTTAACCTTGTATAAAGCCTCTAACACTTTGGCCCTTCCCCAGAAGGCCCGGGTCAGGGCATAGGATGACGTCCCTGTCAAATGTGAATAAAGACTTGTAGATCAGTGACTCAGTCCCAGCCTCTCGAGTCACTTTCTGTGCGTCACTGAGCTGTGACAATGGCCCCTGACCAGCAATGCTGACTGTCCATTTCTACTCATGGATGTGGCATGGCCTGTGGATTCTCTGCACCAGCTCACCGCATCTCAGGATTCCAGCATCGTGTTCATCTTTCTCCACTTCGACCCTATTCCTGCTTCAACACTTCCTTTGTAATTAGAAGTTTGTATTTCAACGAGCATCATTCTTGCTTCTTCACCGTACATGTCGCAAGTACACTTTACAGTCTTCTGAAACATATCATTAATAATTTAATTGGAGGTATTTCAGAAACATTTCTGCTTAAGGTTATTTATTTTAACAACTCATTGATTTGTTTAAGCAGAATAGCTTGATCCAACTGTGAGAAACTCCTTCCATTCATGAACTTTCAACTACTATTCTTTGTCAAGGTCCTTCAAAGCAACCACTGTACCCAAATAATTTTCTGCTTCCTTTTCCATAAAGTTCTGGAAATTCGCATGCAAATATCCAGGAAGGCTGGACTCTTCATACATTCATGGAACCCTGACAACTGAAGGTGAAATTGTAGCAATACCTCCACACTTCATCTGGGGTTATATATGGTTATTTATATATATAACCATATATAACAATTACAGTATGGAAACAGGCCATCTCGAACTCCACTAGTCTCACCTATCTGTTCCCTGTCCAGAACCCTCCAACCCCCTCACATCCATGCACTCATCCAACCTCCTCTTAAATGACAAATTGGACCCTGCTACAACCACCTCTTCCGGAAGGTCATTCCACTCTGCCATCACTCACTGAGCGAAGAAGCTTCCCCTTGTGTTATTTCTAAACTTTTTCCCCCTAGATTTTAGCAGCTCGGTAACAGGCCCATCTAACCCATGAGCCTGTGCCATCCAATTGACTTACAGCCCTGGTACGTTTTGAAGGGTGGGAGGAAACCCAAGCCCCCAGAGGAAACCCACGCAGACATGGAGAGAATGTACAAACTTTTTAAGGCAGCGCAAAATTCCAACCCCGATCACTGGCGCTGTAACAGGATCAGGCTAACCACTGTGCTAACCATGCTGCCCTACTTTAATGTCGCAGCACCTGTTTACCCAGTTTACAGACAATTAAAAAATACACCACCCAGCCAACCCTTCTCGCCTTCTCATTGGCTCACTGCCGCACGGGTCATCCTGACACCCTCACTCTCCTCCTCCTGCATCCAAGTTCCATCCCACATATGCAGCCTGCTTAACAAACCCAAGCATGTGCCCTATTACTCCTGTGGATAGATCACCAGTGGTGATTGGCACCGCTCCGACCCAGGTAAGTAGGCGACCGCGACAGTTCTCATCATTTGATTTCAAAAGGGAAAATAACTGGAAGGGATTAGTGGTGTGATTTTGGTTTCTCTCTAAATATGTAAGTGTTTAAATTATTTTACTTTCTGAAAGTTTTATTTTCATTGTTTTTAATTATATTTTGATATCATATTTCCTTCGTTAAGTAATGATTAATTTTTGCATGTCTCTGAATGTCACAACTGAAAGCTGATCAAGATGGACCTTGGAGCTCTTTAGATTAGGGCAGAGCACATTTTGCCAAGATGCAGCATGTTACCTTGTCCTTCGGAATATTTGAAGTGGTTCACGCAGCGTTATTACAGTGCCACTGACCCGGCTTCAAATCTGCTGTTGGATTTTGTACATTCTCCCTGTGCCTGCGATGGTTTTATCCAGATGCTCTGGTTTCCACTCACATTCCAAACGTGTACGGGATTAGTTGTTTCATTGATGGGTGTATTTGGGCAGTATGGACTTGTGGGCCAGAAGGGGCTGTAACTGTGTTATATATCTAAAATTAAATCTCTCAAACAAAACAATAAATAAATACCAACATAAAAAAGGAGAGCTGCACCAATAACAAGGCAATTTGCATCATGCCCCTGATGCCTGCCCTTCCATTCAATGGGTGGCCCGATCATTGATATTAAACCAACTTTCCTGTCTGATCCTCACGATTCCCTTGGATGATCCAATATAGAGAGGCATGGATGATCTTGTATTGAAGCATAGAAAGTCACTACAGTGGTGAATGAGAGAAACTATGGCTGGTTTTACTCCAAAGTGACAACCACATGTAAAGTATTGAAGTGTACTAACGACAGTTGTGAGAGGGATTACTCGGCGAATTCCTGTGATGAAATAATTGTTTTAAGTGTCAAAATAGAGCATGTTGAGCCTGTACTTATTGATTAGAATGTTAGGAGATAAGTTAATTGAAGTGGGAAAAGTCTGAGGCAGAAAGTTAAGGTAGATGTTGAGATTCTTGAGAGATTCCAAAACTTGCGGCATATTTTTAGAATGAGGAAGAGGTGAGAGGGACCTTTGAAAGTTGCTTCTTGAGACAGCAATGATGCAGAAAGATTGATTCAAGGCCAAGGGTTTGGAGGGAACTCGGAAAAGCAGAGTGTCTGAGAGCCAAGCTCAGAAGAGGAATGAAGACCCATAAGGCCTACCCTTTCATCTATTTCTCATTGAGAGTTTTGAGCAGGAGGGAGCAGAAGAAATGCCAAGGAGTATGAAAGAGAAGTTTGAGGGTACAGAGTAGATATGTCCCAGTGAGGATCAAAGGAAAGGCTGGAAGTCATAGGGAGGCTTGGTTTTTGAGGAATATTGGAAATTTGGTTAGGAGAAAAAGGGAGGTGTACAAGAGGTATAAAGAGCAGGGAGCTGAGAATTTGAAGGACTACAAGGAGTGTAGAAGGAATCTTAATAAAGAAATTAGAAAGGCCAAAAAAAAGGCACGAAGAGGCTTTGGCAGACAGAGTAAAAATAAATCCAAAGGGTTTCTATTGGACCCCTTGTAGATAGCGAGGGTAGGCTGAGTGAGAAGTCAGAGGATTTCTTTGCCTCGGTATTCACTAGGGAAAAAAATATTGAACCATTTGAAGTAAAGAAAAATAGTGGGGAGTTCATGAAGCATATAAGGATAACGTAGGAGGTAGTGATGGCTGTGTTGAAAAAAATAAAGGTGGATAAATCTCCGGGACCGGACAAAATATTCCCAATGACCGGACAAAATATTCCCAAGGACACTCAAGGAGGCTTGTGGACAGATAGTGGGGCCATTAACAGAGATATTTAGGATGTCACTGGCCACAGGGGTAGTGCCAAAGGATTGGAGGGTGGCGCAAGTGGTTCCGCTGTTTAAGAAAGGGTCCAAATGTAAACTTTGGAATTATAGGCCCGTGAGTCTGACGTCTGTGGTGGGCAAGTTGAGGGAAAGTGTTCTGAGGGATGGTATTTACAAATATTTTGAGGTACAGGGATTGATAGGGAGAAATCAGCATGGTTTTGTCAGGGGTAGATCATGCTTGACAAACCTGATTGAGTTTTTCAAGGATGTTACAAAAAAGGTTGATGAAGGGAAAGCTGCGGATGTTGTCTATTTAGAGCGCATCGGATGTCCCCCAAAGTTCCTCAACATGATTATCCAACTGCACGAAAACCAACAAGGTCGGGTCAGATACAGCAATGAGCTCTCTGAACCCTTCTCCATTAACAATGGCGTGAAGTGGAGGAGTCACGTGATGGAGTAGTGGCCGGACAGTGAACTCCAGCCCTCTCCAGAAAAGTCGGGAAAAGCAAAGGAAAACACAAAGGCACAGAAATAAAAGTGAAAAAAAAGTGAGTATAAAGGTGGAAAGAAGATGGCGACAAAAAAAGAGAAATCAAAAGCAACGGTAAGAAGAGAGGAAGAGAAGACAACGGAGGAAGAAGGTGAAGGCCTTACCTGTTCGAAGAGGCCCGCTGTGGAGAGAGAAACCCGCTCCCTCAGTTCGGTAGATAATGGACTACAAAAATGGCTCGTTGAGCCGAGTAAAAGTGCGCAACCGCGCATGAAAAAAAACACACCGACGGGAGGGGGGACCAGCTGGGGAGTCGATCTCCACAGCCGGCAACGACAGCTGCAGAACACCTGCAGCAAGAAGAGACCACAGAAGACAATGAAAACAAGAAAGAAGAGAAGAAAAGGGCAACAAAGAAACAACAGATGGCCAACCCAGAGGAAGAAGAAGAGGAAGAGGAAGAGTACAGTGAAATAGAAGAATAAGAGAAAGGCAAGATAAACGAGGTACTTTCTCTTATTAAAGGATACATGGAGTCATTTAAAGAATGGCAAACACAGGAATTTAATGATTTAAGAAAAAGAATAAACAACACAGAAGAGAAAATGAATAAAATAGATATGACCTTAACAGAAATGGGAAAGAAAATGGACAAGATGGAAGAGCGGGCAGTAGCAGCAGAAATGGAGGTAGAAGACTTAAAAAAGAAATTGGAGGAATCTAATAAAAAAGCGATAGAGACACAAGAACTGTTAGCTCAAAAAATAGATATAATGGAAAATTATAACAGAAGAAATAACATAAAGATAGTGGGCCTTAAGGAAGATGAAGAAGGCAAGAATATGAGGGAGTTTATAAAAGATTGGATCCCTAAGACCCTAGGATGTCCAGAACTACAACAAGAAATGGAAATAGAAAGGGCACATAGAGCATTGACCTCTAAACCACAACCACAACAAAAACCAAGATCTATTTTAGTAAAATTCCTAAGATATACTACAAGAGAAAAGGTACTGGAGAAGACAATGGAAAAAGTAAGAGAGGGCAACAAACCACTGGAGTATAAAGGGCAAAAAATCTTCATTTATCCAGATATAAGTTTTGAACTCCTAAAGAAGAGAAAAGAGTTCAATACAGCAAAGGCGATTTTATGGAAGAAAGGGTATAAATTTATACTAAAGCATCCAGCGGTATTGAAAATATTTATTCCAGGACAACAAAACAGACTATTCTCGGACCCAGAAGAAGCACGAAAATTTGCAGAACAATTACAAAAATAGACTGAGGGATGAAGATGGGTAATGAGAGTAAAAATGATCACGATTGATATGTATGTGGGTAAAGAGGTATAAGAGTGAATAGATAAAATGTGCATACGTGAAGGTATCTGTACTTAGAGGAAAATATAGATAGTATAGACAAGAATGAATAAGGGAAGGTAATGGAATAGAGAGAATAAGGAGGGAATTAAAAGAGTGACCTTTGTTACATATGAAAAGTGAAATCTTTTCTGGGGAAGGCTGGGTGGGGAGAAAAATCAGTTGACGCTTGCGAGTGAATTCGCAAACCCAAATGGAGAGGGGAGATGTGGTTGTCCGACAAGGGATAAAGGACAACTCAGGAGGGGAAGGGGAGATTGGGGATAAAGAAGATATAAATAGGAGAATAAGGAAAATGTTGGATGTTGTAGGAATGTTGTCTTATAAAGAGTTGAAAATAAGAAAACAGAAATGGAAAAGGAGGAAAGGTAATGATGGAAAAACGGAAGGAGAAGATAAACAAAGTATAAAATGGCTACGCTGAACTATATGACTTTAAATATTAATGGAATACATAACCAAATTAAAAGGAAGAAACTACTAAATTTACTGAAAAAGGAAAAAATTGATATAGCATTTGTCCAAGAAACACACTTAACTGAATTGGAGCACAAGAAATTAAAGAGAGATTGGGTAGGACATGTAACAGCAGCATCATATAATTCAAAAGCAAGAGGAGTGGCTATATTAATTAGTAAAAATGTGCCATTTAAAATAGAAGAGGAAATAATAGATCCAGCAGGGAGATATGTTATGCTAAAATGTCAGATATATTCGGAGTTTTGGAATCTACTTAATGTATATTCACCTAACGAAGAAGATCAAAAGTTTATGCAAGATATCTTTTTGAAGGTAGCTAATACGCAAGGGAACATACTAATAGGAGGGGATTTCAACCTGAATTTGGATCCAAATATGGATAAAACGGGGAAAAAAATTAACAGGAAGAACAAAGTAACCAAATTTATAATTAAATCAATGCAAGAAATGAAACTTTTGGATATATGGAGGAAACAAAACCCAAAAGAAAAGGAATACTCATACTACTCGGCTAGACATAAAACATACTCAAGAATAGACCTATTTTTGTTATCAGCTAGTATGCAGGATAGAGTAAGAAAAACAGAATATAAAGCGAGAATACTATCGGACCATTCACCCTTAATATTGACAGTAAAGCTAGAGGACATCCCTCCAAGAATGTATAGATGGAGATTAAACCCCATGCTACTTAAAAGACAGGATTTTAGAGAATTTATTGAAAAACAATTAAAAATGTATTTTGAAGTAAATACAGAATCAGTGAAAGATAAGTTTATACTATGGGACGCAATGAAAGCATTCATTAGAGGGCAAATAATAAGCTATGTAACCAAGATGAAGAAGGACTATAATCAGGAAACAGAGCAGTTGGAAAGGGAAATAGTAAACATAGAAAAAAAATTAGCAATTAAGGAAGATACAACTAAAAGAAGAGAATTGGTGGATAAAAAAATAAAATATGAAACATTACAAACATATAAGGTAGAGAAGAATATAATGAAGACAAAACAGAAATATTATGAACTAGGGGAAAAAATGCACAAAATCCTAGCATGGCAGCTTAAGACAGAACAAGCTAAGAAAATGGTATTGGCATCAAGGAAAAAAGACAAACAAATTACATATAATCCAAAAGAAATTAAGGAAAACTTTAGAGAATTCTATGAACAATTATACCGAATGGAAAACGAAGGGAAAGAAGGGAAAATAGAGGAATTTTTGACTAAAATTGAACTACCAAAACTACAAATAGAGGAACAAAATAAATTAACAGAACCATTTGGAATAGTAGAAATACAAGAGATAATAAAAAAATTACCAAATAATAAGACACCAGGAGAGGATGGATTTCCAATAGAATTCTACAAAACATTTAAAGACTTATTAATACCACCCCTCCTGGATGTAATCAACCAGATTGATGAAACACAAAGCTTACCAGATTCATGTAAAACAGCAATAATTACAGTAATACTAAAACAAGGGAAAGATCCACTCTTACCAGCATCATATAGACCAATATCTTTGCTAAACACAGACTATAAGATAATAGCTAAACTATTAGCAAACAGATTAGCAGAACAGGTACCGAAAATGGTAAATTTAGACCAAACTGGATTTATCAAAAAAAGACGCACAACAGACAATATTTGTAAATTTATTAACTTAATTCATGCAGTAGAAGGAAATAAAGCACCTTCAGTAGCAGTTGCTTTAGACGCAGAGAAGGCCTTCGACAGAGTAGAATGGAATTATTTGTTCAAAGTATTGCAAAAATTCAGTTTACCGGAGAAGTATATTAATTGGATTAAAGCATTATATAAGGGACCGTTAGCGAAAGTGACAGTAAATGGACATGTATCAAAGCAATTTAACTTAAGCAGGTCAACGCGGCAGGGATGCCCACTATCACCTTTATTGTTTGCGCTAGCTATAGAACCACTAGCAGAATTGATAAGAATAGATAA
Organism: Narcine bancroftii; assembly: GCF_036971445.1. NCBI lineage: Eukaryota > Metazoa > Chordata > Chondrichthyes > Torpediniformes > Narcinidae > Narcine > Narcine bancroftii. Next base: position 67,457,578 of record NC_091475.1, on the reverse strand, counting down.
TAATATAAAAGGAATAAAAATAAAAGACAGGGAATATAAAATCAGTCTATTTGCGGATGATGTTAACAGATGTTAACAGAACCAGAACTATCAATAAAAGAATTATATAAGAAATTGAAGGAATATGGAGAAGTGTCGGGTTACAAGATAAACGTAAATAAAAGTGAAGCAATGCCTATGAATAATGCGGATTTCTCAAAATTTAAGAAGGAATCTCCATTCATATGGCAAATGCAGGCAATAAGATACCTAGGTGTACAAATAAACAAAAATCTAGGCCAATTATATAAACTCAATTATAATCCACTAATGAAAAAATTACAGGACGATTTAGAGCATTGGAAAGATCTACCACTAACAATGATAGGAAGGATAAACTGTAATAAAATGAACATTTTTCCAAGGATATTATACTTATTTCAGGCACTGCCAATACAACTGACAGAAAAATTCTTCAAAGAGTTAAAGAAAATAATAAGGAAATTTTTATGGAGAGGGGGGAAACCGAGGATAGCACTAGATAAATTAACAGAATGGTATAAACAAGGAGGCTTACAATTGCCAAACTTTAAAAATTATTATAGAGCCGCACAATTAAGATACCTATCAGATTTTTATCAAACAAGGGAAAAACCAGACTGGACGAGATTAGAATTAGATAAAATAGGGGAAAAGATACCTGAACACATATTATATAAATGGGACGAAAAATTGGTACAACATAGAACTTCTCCAGTATTACATCATCTCCTCAATATTTGGAAGAAGATCCATGTAGAAAGAAATAAAACAAATTATCAATTACCAAAACTAATATTGAAGCAAAATAAGCTACTCCCTTTTACAATAGACAACCTTTCCTTTAGAGAATGGGAAAAAAAAGGGATTAAAAGAATAGAAAATTGTTTTTCAGGAAGTAGATTCTTATCCTTTGAACAAATGAGAGATAAGTACAATATAACTGGAGATACAGCGCTGACATATTACCAACTGAGATCCTACTTGAAGGATAAAATAAGAAACAATTTGAGTTTACCAGAGGGAAGTAACCTTGAATATGTGATTACAGATACAATGTTAATCAAAAGATTTATAACAAATATGTATATTAAACTGCAAGAAAAGGAGAATGAGGAAACAAATGGTAAAACTAAACAAAAATGGGAACAAGATTTAAATATAAAGATAAAAAAGGAAACATGGGAGAAATTATGTTCTGGAACGATGAGAAATACAATAAATACGAGGCTACGTATGATACAATATAATTGGTTACACAGACAATACATTACACCGCAAAAGTTAAATAAATGGGACCCAACAGTATCTGATAGATATTTTCGATGTAAAAAAGAAATGGGAACAACAATTCATGCAATCTGGACATGTGAGAGAGTAGAAAAATTTTGGGATGATCTCAATCAGATATTAAATAAAATAACAGAAAACAATATACCAAAGAATCCAGAGATCTTTCTCCTAAGTAACATAAAAAACAAAGAATTTGGAATTAATTTGGAGGATGCACAAAAAAGATTTGTTAAGATAGCCCTAGCTGTAGCAAAAAAATGTATTATGTCAACCTGGAAATTGGAAGATAATTTGAAAATACAACAATGGTATATAGAAATGAATAAATGTATTCCATTAGAAAAAATAACATACAGTTTAAGAAATAATATTGAAATATTCGAACAAGTATGGGAGCCTTACATTAAATACAATAGCGAAAACCTACCGGGGACAATCATTACCTAAGTTGATGGAAGGAGAAGAAAAGAAAAGAATGGACTCTGTTGAATTTCTGGTGTATTTTTGTTGAATGACAACATTGTCTGACTGAATTAATGCAACCTAAATTGTATACCTAAAATGGATGAGGGGGGGGGTGGGGGGGTGGCTTGGGAGGAGGGGGGGGGGGAGAAAAAGTCACTGTAAATGTGTGAAAAAGAAAAAGTGTATATCATGGCTATTGTGATTTATGGTGTGAAAAATAAAAAATTTAATAAAAACAATGGCGTGAAGCAAGGCTGTGTTCTCGCACCAACCCTCTTTTCAATCTTCTTCAGCATGATGCTGAACCAAGCCATGAAAGACCCCAACAATGAAGACGCTGTTTACATCCGGTACCGCACGGATGGCAGTCTCTTCAATCTGAGGCGCCTGCAAGCTCACACCAAGACACAAGAGAAACTTGTCCGTGAACTACTCTTTGCAGACAATGCCGCTTTAGTTGCCCATTCAGAGCCAGCTCTTCAGCGTTTGACATCCTGCTTTGCGGAAACTGCCAAAGTGTTTGGCCTGGAAGTCAGCCTGAAGAAAACTGAGGTCCTCCATCAGCCAGCTCCCCACCATGACTACCAGCACCCCCCACATCTCCATCGGGCACACAAAACTCAAAACGATCAACCAGTTTACCTATCTCGGCTGCACCATATCATCAGATGCAAGGATCGACAATGAGATAGACAACAGACTCGCCAAGGCAAATAGCGCCTTTAGAAGACTACACAAAAGAGTCTGGAAAAACAACCAACTGAAAAACCTCACAAAGATAAGCGTATACAGAGCCGTTGTCATACCCACACTCCTGTTCGGCTCCGAATCATGGGTCCTCTACCGGCATCACCTACGGCTCCTAGAACGCTTCCACCAGCGTTGTCTCCGCTCCATCCTCAACATCCATTGGAGCGCTTTCATCCCTAACGTCGAAGTACTCAAGATGGCAGAGGTCGACAGCATCGAGTCCACGCTGCTGAAGATCCAGCTGCGCTGGGTGGGTCACGTCTCCAGAATGGAGGACCATCACCTTCCCAAGATCGTGTTATATGGCGAGCTCTCCACTGGCCACCGTGACAGAGGTGCACCAAAGAAAAGGTACAAGGACTGCCTAAAGAAATCTCTTGGTGCCTGCCACATTGACCGCCGCCAGTGGGCTGATATCGCCTCAAACCGTGCATCTTGGCGCCTCACAGTTTGGCGGGCAGCAACCTCCTTTGAAGAAGACCGCAGAGCCCACCTCACTGACAAAAAGCAAAGGAGGAAAAACCCAACACCCAACCCCAACCAACCATTTTTCCCCTGCAGCCGCTGCAACCGTGTCTGCCTGTCCCGCATCGGACTTGTCAGCCACAAACGAGCCTGCAGCTGACGTGGACTTTTACCCCCTCCATAAATCTTCGTCCGCGAAGCCAAGCCAAAGAAAAAGAAGACTTTAGTAAAGCTTTTGACAAAGTTCCCCACAGGAAGTTCGGAAAAAAGGTGGAGGCATTAGGTATAAATAAGGAGGTAGTGAAATTGATTCAGCAATGGTTGGATGGGAGGTGTCAGAGAGTAGTGGTAGAAAATTGTTTGTCCAATTGGAGTTCCTCAGTGATCGGTCCTGGGTCCACTATTGTTTGTTATATATATTAACGATCTGGAAGTAGGGTTGGAGAAATGGATAAGCAAGTTTGCGGATGATACAAAGATTGGTGGTGTTGTGGACAGTGAGGAAGATCACCGTAGATTAAAAGGTGATTTAGGAAGGCTGGAGGTGTGGGCTGAGAAATGGCTGATGGAATTTAATACAGATAAATGTGAGCTGTTACATTTTGGAAAGGCAAATCTAAATAGGTCATATGCATTAAGTTGTAGGCTATTGAGATGTGCAGAGCAACAAAGAGATTTAGGAGTTATGGTAAATAACTCAAGGCTGATACTCAGGTAGATGGTGTGGTGAAGAAGCATTTGGAATGTTGGCCTTCATAAATAGGAGTATTGAATTCAAGAGTAGGGAGGTTATGATGAAATTGTAAAAGGCATTGGTGAGGCCAAATTTGGAGTACTGTGTACAGTTTTGGTCACCAAATTATACGAAAGATATAAACAAAATAGAGAGAGTGCAGAGAATGTTCATGAGAATGTTGACAGGATTTCAGGGTCTGAGTTACAGGGAAAGGTTGTGCAGACTAGGGCTTTTTTCTCTGGAGCGTTGAAGATTGAGGGGGGGACTTGATAGAGGTGTTTAAGATTTTAAAAGGGACAGACTGAGTAAATGTGGATAGGGTTTTTCAATTAAGAGTGGGGGAGATTCAAACTAGAGGGCATGGTTTAAGATTGAAGGGGGAAAATTATAAGGGGAACATGAGAGGAAATTTCTTTACGCAAAGGGTGGTTGGGATGTGGAATGAGCTTCCAGCAGATGTGGTTGAGGCGGGATCATTGGTTACATTTAAGGAAAGATTGGATAGTTACTTGGAGAGGAGAGGACTGGAGGGGTATGGACCAGGTTCTGGTCAATGGGACTAGGAGGGTGGGGATTTTTTACGGCATGGACTAGTAGGGCCGAACTGGCCTGTTCTGTGCTGTAAGTGGTTATATGTTTATATGGTTATAAGTGGAAGAACAGGGATCTGGGACCTGGAAACAGGGACACACAAAAGCCATGGAGAAGCAAGTTGCTGAATGGAGGTGCTTCAGGGACCACAGTTTCTCATAATTGACGTTATTCAATCATTTCCAGCCACCACAAAAATATTTGGCTACTAGCTTTATGTCACTAAAAAATGGCTGGAGACACGTCTCATGATTCTTTTGCACTCTCCAATATTCCAAGTCAGACATATGAGCACAAAGCATTAAAATATAATCATTAAATCATGTAAAGTGCTTGTGGCTTGAACGCAGAGTATATTTTTCTCAGCATGAAGCCTCTTTCACTGGAATTCACAGTAATAAATCCAAACTTGCCAACAATGCACGTTGCCTTAACACCTTAACATGGAACCCATTGTCATATCGTGTTGAAAATGGCTTCCCACAGCAATATTCCACAGTCACCACCGCATACCTCACCCTTTCAAAGGAAAAGGCCTTTCTCCACATGGCAGGTAACACTCTTTTCCAGAAAACTGGTCAATGATCTAGGGTCATCTTTGAAGGTAAAATCAGAGTCGGTGTCATGGGGGATATTTGAGAGTCATGCCTTCCCCCCCACCAATGCTACTGCCGGGTTTGGGGGGACACTCCTTTGATCACTTTCTCTGATTGTAAGAGCAATTTCTTCCAATATCGAATCTTCGTTGGCCTTACGGCAGACTAAATAAAGAGTTGCGTAATATCACACTTTCTGTTTTATTACATGACAATAGATTAATCTTGAACCATGAGAGAACATTTTGGGAGTGAGTTCAAGTTTGTTATCATATCTGTTCATATACAACCTGACAAAACATCCTTTCTCCGAACCATGATGCACATGCACAGCACATAATAATCAGATAGCAGACACACATGGGGCTGGGAGAGGAAGGGGGCTGCACCACTTCCTGGGGAGGACATCAAGACAGATCTTAGGGAGGATATCCCATCTAATCAGGCCATGCAGGAAGGAACTATGATAGGATTATACTGCAAGCTGCTGAAAGAGTCAGCAGAATATTTGAGTTATATAGAGTATGGAGACAGGCCCTTCAGCGGAACATGTACAAACTGACCCAAAGTGTTAACATGAGCTGGTCCCATTTGCCAGCATTTGGGCCCATATCCACATAACTGTCAAAATGGTTCTTTGAGTGTTGCAATTGTACGAACCTTGACCACTTCCTCAAGCAGCGTGTTCCATATACCCACCACCTTCTGTGTGAAAAGCTTGCCCCTCCAGTGCCTTTTAAATCTTTGCCCTCTAACTCCAAACCTATGCCCTTTGGTTTAGCCCCAGATTCCTCCCATTTACTGTCGAGGTCTGATCCACGACCGTTTGCTCGTTCAGGTGCCCTGCTGCTCAGCATGGGCGATTATGTCTCTCCATCCATCACAGTCTCTGACCTCCCAAAATGCAACATCTCACATTTCTGTGCATTAAATTCCATCAACCACTCTCTGCCCTCCTGCCCAACTTGCTGCAATCTTTGACAACCATCTTCACTCTCTACCATACTAAACACTTTTGTACCACCCGCAAACTTTGTGATCATGCCATATGCATTTTTATCTAAATCATGGATACATATAACCAACACCAATGGGCTCAGCACCAAACCCTGCTGCATACACAAGTTACAGGCTTCCAGTCTGAAAAAAAAAACCTTCCACCATCACCCTCTGTTTTCTTCGATCAAGCCAATGTTCTCTCCAATCTGCTCCCTCACCTGGATCCCATGCTCTCTAACCTTCCAAATCAGAAGATATGTGTGGAGCCTTATCGAATGCCTGGCCAAAATCCAGATGCAAGATCTAGTGCTCTGCTCTCATGAACATTCTTGGACACATCTTCAAAATCTTTGACCAGATGTGTGGGATATGACATCCCACTTACAAAACCATGCTGACAATCCCTAATTGGGCTTTGTCCAGAAGTGCATTTATATCTTCTCCCTTAGAATATTCTCAAGTAACTTACCAACACAGATGTTAGACTCACTGTCCTGCAGTTCCCATATTTTTTACTGCAACCCTTCCTGAACAAAGGCCTAGAATTTGCCTTCCTCAGTATCCTGGCATCTCACCTGCAGTTCATGTTGACTCAAAAATTTCAGCAAATGCAGAGTGCAAGTTAAACACTAGTTTTAATAGACTTATATATACTGCTAGGTCTCGCCTCTGTGCAAGCCTAGGTCAGAATGGTGGAGTCTAGCTCCAATTGGCTTTATATACAAGGTCGTCAGGTGGTGGCCCCTGGTGACCGTGAGGTGTACTAGCATATCACCACACCCACATTGTCCTTGGATATACCTGATTGGGCCCAGCAGATTCCGTCTACCATCACACAATTCAGGACCTTTAACTCCTCCCCCTTCCCTTCCTTCATCCTCTCCTCAACTCCCCCTCCTCTTAATTCAGGCATCTACTTGTTTTTGCTCATAGCTTGATGGAGGGCTCAGGCCTGTCACGTTTGTTCCTCTTTCCTTCCAATGAATGCTAGGTGCCCTGCGGAGTTCATCCAGCATGTTTGTGCACTGCACTCCAGCCAACTTTCTTGTTTAACTCGGCTATGCCCCATTACATGGGGAGAGGAGGGGTGGGGGGAAGTATGTCTCTCAGCCTAATGCTCATGAACATGGTCTAAGAAGAGCAGCTTAAGAGGACCAAGTCCTCAAAAAAAATGGCTGCAGCCCTGGGACTAGATGAAGGCATTGCCTGAAAACCAATCAGAAGAGAGGAAATCTTGGCATGCTGAGAATGGAAAAGGCTCCCAATTAGACTGGTTTTCTCATGTGGCCTGACAGAAAAAGCGATCAGCATTAGCTGGACACAGGTGGCACAACTATTACAAAGACACGAAAGAGACGTCAGCTCCTGCCAAGGAAAAATGTCCACTCCCTTGTGATTGCTGCGGTGTCTAAAAAAATTCAACTTTGTTATTATCATAAACAATGGCATTAAGTGCTCAGGGCAAAAACAAGCGAACACACACACACACACACACACACACACACACACACACACACACACACACACACACACACACACCCACACCACAAACCACACACACACACACACACACACACACACACACACACACACACCCACACCACAAACCACACACACACACACACACACACACACACATGCGCGCACACACACACACACACACACAACCATCCACACCCACACCACAAACCAAGACACAGCCACACCACACCCATCCACACCAGACACACACCCACCAACACTCAAACACACCACACACCCACACACACAGACCACACAAACCCACCCAAACCAAAACATAGCACACACCCACACAACTCCCACCCCCCACACACACAACCACACACCCACGCCCACCCACACCAAACTCACACCCACACACCCACACCACACGCACACCCAAATACACCATACACCCATACCCACCTACAAACACTCACATCACACCCACACATCACACACCATATACACACACACCCACACACCCACCTACACACACATCACACACCCACACCACACACACCCACCCACACCTACCCACACACACCCACCAACATGACACACACCCGCCTACACACCCACACAACACACACACACCCACACACACCACACACATACCCTCACACCCACCCACATCACACACCCACCCACACACAGCCACACACAACCACACCCACACACCCACACCACACTCACACACCTACACATACATATCACAAACACATACCCACCCACACACACCAACCCACACCACATACAACAACCTACACACCCACACCCACCCACACCACATACCCACCCAGACACCCACACCCACTCCTACCCAAACATACCACACACCCACACACAAATCACAAACCCACCCACCCAGACATACACACACCCACCTACACATCCACACTGCACAAAAACACAGACCCACTCCCACCCACACCAAAAACACACACCCACCCAAACACACACTAACGTGACACACACCCACACCACGCACACACACCCACACACCCACACCACACACCCACACCACACACATCCACCCACACCCACCCACACACACCCACAAACATGACACCCACCCACCAACATGACACACACCCACCTACACACCCACACAACACACACACATGACACCCACCCACACCACACCCACAAACATACACGTACGTACACACACCCAAACCCAAACACAACAGATACCCACACCCACGCACAACCACATCACACACCCACCTACACCACACACACATCCACACACCACACCCACCCACACCCATGCACACACCCACACCACTCCCACCACATACACACACACACACCCAGACCACACTACACACCAACCGTCACACATCCACACTACACACATTCACACCCAAATACACCACACACCCATACCCACCTACAAACACACACATCACACCCACCCACACCCAAACACATCACATACCCACACACTCACACCACACACACACAAAACAGACACCCACACCCACCCATACCCAAACACACCACACACCCACAACCAAATCACAAACCCACCCACCCACACATACAGACACCCACCCACACCACAGACACCCACACCCACCTACACATCCACACCGCACACAAACACACACCCACACCCACACACACCCACAATACACACACCCACTCACACACACCTACCCACACCACACAAACAAAACCACCCACTCCCACCCACACCACACACTCCCACACCCATCCACAGCACACACACACCTAGACCCAGCTACATACCCACACCACACGCACACCCATACACCCACACCAGGTCACACACACCCACCAACATGACACACACCCACACCACACACACACCCACACACCCACATCACACACCCACACCACACACTCCCACACCCATCCACACCACACACACACCTAGACCCAGCTACATACCCACACCACATGCACACCCATACACCCACACCAGGTCACACACACCCACCAACATGACACACACCCACACCACACACACACCCACACACCCACACCACACACCCACACCACACACACAAACACCACACACACCCACACCAAACACATCCACACACACACCAACACACACACATCACACACCCACACCACACACACCCACACACACACACCCACAACACACACCCACACACACAGACACACACCAATACCACACACACACCTACCCACACACACACACCCACACACACACCCTCCCACACCACAAACACCCACACTCCCACACAACAAACAACCACACCAACCTCCACCACACACACACACCTACACACCCACACCACAAACACACACTCTCCCCCACACACACCCACAAGACACCCACCCACACCCACACACACACCTACCCAGACCACACACACCCCATACCCATCTACACACACACACCACACACCCACTCCCACCCACACCACACCCACCCACACCCACCCACACCACACACACACACCTACACCCAGCTACACACCCACACCATACACACCCACACCCACACACCCACACCAGGTCACACCCACCCACCCACCCACTCATATACACGCATACATCGACACACACACACACAAACACACACAAACACACACACACACACACACACCACACCACACACACACCCACACCACACACATACACCCACACACCCCCACAGCCACCTCCACTCCCATACCACACACACCTACACACCTACACCACAAACATTCACAGCAACCCACACCACACACAAACCTACACACCCACACCACAAACACACCCACCCACACCCACCTATGCACCCACACCACAAGCACTCCCACACACACACACACACCCACACACAGACAAACACCAATACCACACACACACCTACCCACACCCAAACACACCACACACCCCCACACCACACACCCACACATAACCACCCACACCACACACACCCCATACCCATCTACACACCCACACCACACACCCACTCCCACCCACACCACACCCACCCACACCCACCCACACCACACACACACACCTACTCCCAGCTACACACCCACACAACACACACCCACACCCACACACCCACACTAGGTCACACACACCCACCCACCCACACATATACACGCATACATCCACACACACACCCACCCACCAACACGCACACACTCACCCACACCACACACGCAAACCTACACACCCACACACACACACCTACACCCTCCTACACACCCACATCACACAACCACAATACAAACACCCATCCATTCCCACCCTACCACACACACACCTACACCCAGCCACAAACCCACACCACACACACACCCACACCCACCCACACCACACACACCAACCTACACACCTACACCACACACAACACCCACCCACACCACACACACCCACACCACTCCCACCCACATATGCCCACCCAGACCCACCCACACATACCCATAACCAAACACACCAGATACCCACACCCTCCCACACCACACACCCACCTAGACCCACACACGTCCACCCACACTACACACACCCACACCACACACACACACCAACACCATACACACCCATACTCACACACCCACACACAAATACACCAGTATCCATCCACACACCCACACCACACATCCACAATACAAACACCCACCAACACCCACCCACACCACACACACACCCACACCACACACACACGCAAACCCACACCACTCACCCACCCACACCCACCCACACGCACCCACCTACACCACACACACCTATGTACACACCCACACCACACACAACACCCACCCACACCACACACACCCACACACACCCACACCACACCTACCCACATACACCCACACCATACATACCCACACCCACCACACACACTCACACCACACAACACACCCATTTAGTCACACACACACACCCACACCCACCCATACCCAAACACATCACACACCCACTCCCTCCCACACCACAAGCCCACACACATCCAAACACACCACACACCCACACCCACCCGCACCACACACATACATCCACACACACACACCCACACCACACACATACATCCACCTACACACCCACACCACACACACACACAGACACTCAAATACCCAATCACAACCATGCCACACACAAGCACACCCACACCCACGCACACACACCCCACACACCCTTTCCACACACACCCACACCCACCCACACCCAAATACACCACAAACCCACACCCACCCACACCACACACCCACCCACACACCCACACCCTCCAACACCATATACCCACCCACACCCAAACACACCACACACCCCCACACCACACACCCACACATACCCACCCACACCACACACACCCCATACACATCTACACACCCCCACACACCCACTCCACACACACCACACCCACCCACACCCAAACGCACCATAAACCCACACCCACCCACACCACACACCCACCCACACACCCACACCCTCCAACACCACATACCCACCCACACCCAAACACACAACACACCCCCACACCACACACCCACACATAACCACCCACACCACACACACCCCATACCTATCTATACACCCACACCACACACCCACTCCCACCCACACCACACCCACCCACACCCAACCACACCACACACACACACCTACTCCCAGCTACACACCCACACAACACACACCCACACCCACACACCCACACTAGGTCACACACACCCACCCACCCACACATATACACGCATACATCCACACACACACACCCACCCACCAACACGCACACACCCACCCACACCACACACGCAAACCTACACACCCACACACACACACCTACACCCTTCTACACACCCACACCACACAACCACAATACAAACACCCATCCATTCCCACCCTACCACACACACACACCTACACCCAGCCACAAACCCACACCACACACACACCCACACCCACCCACACCACACACACCAACCTACACATCTACACCACACACAACACCCACCCACACCACACACACCCACACCACTCCCACCCACATATGCCCACCCAGACCCACCCACACATACCCATAACCAAACACACCAGATACCCACACCCTCCCACACCACACACCCACCTAGACCCACACACGTCCACCCACACTACACACACCCACACCACACACACACACCAACACCATACACACCCATACTCACACACCCACACACAAATACACCAGTATCCATCCACACACCCACACCACACATCCACAATACAAACACCCACCAACACCCACCCACACCACACACACCCACACCACACACACACGCAAACCCACACCTCTCACCCACCCACACCCACCCACACGCACCCACCTACACCACACACACCTATGTACACACCCACAGAGCCACCTCCACTCCCACACCACAATCACACATGCACACCCACACACACACACCCCCACACACCCACACCACACACACCCACAACTACCCACACCCAAACACACCACAAACCTACAATCACCCACACCACACACACACCCACAACCAAACACACCACACACTCACACCCACCCACACCACACACCCACCCACACACAGCCACACACACCTACGCACACCACACACACCCCCATACCCACCTACACATCCACACCACACACCCACATCCACTCCCACACACACACAACACACACCAACACCCACCAACACCCAAACACATCACATACCCACACCCACCCACACACCCACACCACACACACCCATACCCAACCATACCCAAGCAAACCACACATCCACACCCAAATCACAAACCCACCCACACCTACACACAGCCACCCACACCACACAGACCCACACCCACCTACACATCCACACCACACACCCACACCCACCGACACCACACACACCCACATCCAACTACACACCCACACCACACACACACACACCAACAACACTCACACCCACCCTCACCACACACATACACACACAGACACACACCCACACCACACACCTACACTCACCTACACACCCACACCACACACACACACACACACACAAATACCCAATCATACCCATGCCACACACATGCACACCCACACCCATGCACACACACCCTCACACACCCACTCCACACACACCCACACCCAAAAACACCACAAACCCACACCCACCCACCCACACATATATACGCATACATCGACACACACACACACACACACCACACCACACACATACATCCACACACACACACCCACACCACACATATACACCCACACACCCCCACAGCCACCTCCACTCCCACACCACACACACACATGCACACCCACACACACCCATACCACAAACACGCACACCCACACCCACCCCACACACCCACACCACACACACCCACAACTACTCACACCCAAACACACCACAAACCCACAATCACCCACACCACACACCCACCCACACACAGCCACACCCACACACACCCACCCATACCACACACACCCCCATACCCACCTACACACCCACACCACACACCCACACCCACTCGCACACACACAACACACACCCACACCCACCAACACCCAAACACATCACATACCCACACCCACCCACAACACACACCCACCCACACACCCACACCACACACACCCACACCCACCCATAGCCAAGCAAATCACACACCCACACCCAAATCACAATCCCACCCACACCTACACACAGCCACCCACACCACACAGACCCACACCCACCTACACATCCACACCACACTCCCACACCCACAACACTCACACCCACCCTCACCACACACATACACCCATAGACACACACACACACATACATCCACCTACACACCCACACCACACACACACACACAAATACCCAATCACACACATGCCACACACATGCACACCCACACCCATGCACACACACCCCCACACACCCACTCCACACACACGCACACCCACCCACACCCAAACACACCACAAACCCACACCCACCCACACACCCACACCCTCCAACACCACATACCCACCCACACCCAAACACACCCCATACCCATCTACACACCCACACCACACGCCCACTCCCACCCACACCACACCCACCCACACCCACCCACACCACACACCTTCTCCCAGCTACACACCCACACCACACACCCCCACACCACACACCAACACATACCCACCCACACCACACACACCCCATACCCATCTACACACCCCCACACACCCACTCCACACACACCACACCCACCCACACCCAAACACACCACAAACCCACACCCACCCACACCACACACCCACCCACACACCCACACCCTCCAACACCACATACCCACCCACACCCAAACACACCCCATACCCATCTACACACCCACACCACACGCCCACTCCCACCCACACCACACCCACCCACACCCACCCACACCACACACCTTCTCCCAGCTACACACCCACACCACACACACCCACACCCACACACCCACAACAGGTCACACACACCCACCCACCCACACATATATACGCATACATCCACACACACACACACACACACACACACACACACACACACACACACACACACACACACACACACACACCACACACATACATCCACACACACACACCCACACCACACACATACACCCACAGACCCCCACAGCCACCTCCACTCCCACACCACACACACACACGCACACCCACACACACCCATACCACACACACGCAAACCCACACCCACACACACACACCCACACCACACACACCCACAACTACCCACACCCAAACACACCACAAACCCACAATCACCCACACCACACACCCACACCCACTCGCACACACACACAACACACACCCACACCCACCAACACCCAAACACATCACATACCCACAACAGGTCACACGCACCCACACCACACACACACACACACACACACACACACACACACACACACACCACACATATACACAAATACATCCACACATACACACACACACACACACACACACACACACACACACTCATACATACACATAGGGAGACATATTTGTAGGTGATTTATATGTAGTACCTATTTCTAGATATTTAAATATTGTTAAATTTTAACAGATTCTTGGAGGAATTGTAAAAGCCCTATGAGCAGTTCATCAGTCGTTCAGCAGTCTCACTGCCCGTGTTCGGTGGTTCTGGTGCTCATATTCCTGTATCTCGCACTTGTTGGGACTAGTTGGAAGGTGCTGTGTGCAGGGAGGTAGGAGTCCTTAAGGATTTTCCGATGCTTCTTCAAACAATGATCCCGTTGGGTCACATCGGTGTTGGGGAGGGAGACCCCACTGATCCACACACACACACCAACACACACACACACACACACACACACACACACACACACACACACACACACGCACACACACACACACACACAAACAACACCCACCCACACCACACATACCCACACCACATCTACCCACATACACCCACCCAAACCCACCCACCCACACCTACACATTGAGGATCTCCATCCTCAATCGATGGTCAGAACACTTCCAATCTCTTTTCAGTGCCAACTGCTCAGTCCAAGAATCTGCCCTGCTCCAGCTCCCTCAACAGCCCTTGAGTCTAGAGCTGGATGAGGTCCTTATGCTCCTGTGGATTGACCACTGATCCAATGCTCCACAGCAACGGTACCACACTGTGAAGGTTCTGGCCAGGAGCATCTCGATAGAGCTCATGTAGAAAACCAACTGGATGGTGGCCGGTAGCCTTGATCACCTCAGTCTTCTCAGGAAGTGCAGTCACTTTTGCACCTTCCTGACAAGTGAGGAGATGTTGACTGTCCACGATCACTTGGTGCCCTCTAATCTCAGCACTCTTCTTTCTTTCTTTTCTTTGGCTTGGCTTCATGGACGAAGATTTATGGAGGGGTATGTCCATGTCTGCTGCAGGCTCGTTGGTGACTGAGAAGTCTGATGGGGGACAGGCAGGCACGGTTGCAGCGGTTGCAAGGGAAAATTGGTTGGTTGGGGTTGGGTGTTGGGTTTTTCCTCCTTTGTTTTTTGTCAGTGAGGTGGGTTCTGCAGTCTTCTTCAAAGGAGGTGGCTGCCCGCCGAACTGTGAGGCGCCAAGATGCATGGTTGGAGGTGATATCAGCCCGTGGGAAGATGTTATTTTCTGTCCGGTGGTTCTGGTGCTCATACTCCTGTATCTAGCACTTGTTGGGACTAGTTGGAAGGTGCTGTGTGCAGGGAGGTAGGAGTCCTTAAGGATTTTCCGATGCTTCTTCAAACAATGATCCCGTTGGGTCACATCGGTGTTGGGGAGGGAGACCCCGCTGATCCACACACACACACCAACACACACACACACACACACACACACACACACACACACACACACACACACACACACACACACACACACACACACACAAACAACACCCACCCACACCACACATACCCACACCACACCTACCCACATACACCCACCCAGACCCACCCACCCACACCTACACATTGAGGATCTCCATCCTCAATCGATGGTCAGAACACTTCCAATCTCTTTTCAGTGCCAACTGCTCAGTCCAAGAATCTGCCCTGCTCCAGCTCCCTCAACAGCCCTTGAGTCTAGAGCTGGATGAGGTCCTTATGCTCCTGTGGATTGACCACTGATCCAATGCTCCACAGCAACGGTACCACACTGGCACCAAGAGATTTCTTTAAGCAGTCCTTGTACCTCTTCTTTGGTGCACGTCTGTCTCGATGGGCAGTGGAGAGCTCACCATATAACACGATCTAGTGTCACCAAAAATGTCCTCCCAGAATCACAGTGTGGCTTTCGTGCAAACAGAGGAACTACTGACATGGTCTTTGCCCTCAGACAGCTCCAAGAAAAGTGCAGAGAACAAAACAAAGGACTCTACATCACCTTTGTTGACCTCACCAAAGCCTTCGACACCGTGAGCAGGAAAGGGCTTTGGCAAATACTAGAGCACCTCGGATGCCCCCAAAGTTCCTCAACATGGTTATCCAACTGCACGAAAACCAACAAGGTCGGGTCAGATACAGCAATGAGCTCTCTGAACCCTTCTCCATTGACAACGGCGTGAAGCAAGGCTGCGTCCTCGCACCAACCCTCTTTACTATCTTCTTCAGCATGATGCTGAAACAAGCCATGAAAGACCTCAACAATGAAGACGCTGTTTACATCCGGTACCGCACGGATGGCAGTCTCTTCAATCTGAGGCGCCTGCAAGTTCACACCAAGACACAAGAGCAACTTGTCCGTGAACTACTCTTTGCAGATGATGCCACTTTAGTTGCCCAGCACATGACGTCCTGTTTAGCGGAATCTCAGCACTACAGCATGATTAATGTGTAGTGGAGGGCGATCATCCCTGGCCTCATGAAATCCACAATCATTTCCTTTGTCTTGAGACTCACGGTGGTATCCTCACACCACAAGTTGAGATTTTCCATCTCCTCTTTGTCATCATTGTTGCTGAAGAGACCACCTGCCACCGTGTCATCTGCAAATTTGATGACTCTGTTGGAGCTGGATCAGTAACAGGATAGGGCTGAGGTGCAGCAGTGCCTAGCATGGCGGTGCTCGACGTTCTGCTACAGACCCAGACAGACTGTGGTCTTTCCATTAGGAGGTCCAGGATCCTGTTACTGAGACAGGTGTTGATTCCCAGCAAGGACAGCTTCTCTACCAGCCTCTGGGGAATGATTGCATTAAATTCTGAGCTGAAGTAGATGAACAGCAGCCTGGCGTATGAGGTGTCATTTTCCAGGTGAGCCAGGAGGGAGTAGAGCAGTTCCATCTGCAGGTGAATTGAAATGGACCCAGTGTCTCTGGGAGGTGTGCTTTGATGTGTTACATCGCCAGATGCTTGAAGCATTTTGTAACGGTGGAGGTCAGTTCCACAGGGCAGTAGTAAATGAGGCCTCTTATTGTTGCTCTCTTGGGCAACTGGGATGATGGTGGCTGTTTTAAACCCTGCTGAGAGAATGGACTGCTGCACAGAAGTGTTGAAGACCGTGAATGCCTCCGTCAATGGCCTATACAGTCCTTCCGTACCCGACCAGGTATGTTGTCTCGTCCTGCCGCCTTGTGTGAGGCACAATAACACACCTTTCTGTAGAAATCTAATGAAATCAACCAGTTGCTGATTCACAATCAGCAGAGTTCTGATTGCAATAATTTGCGAATCTGCTGTCACCAAAGATGTGAAATTGACTGGAAGAGGCTCCATCAGCCTTGTTGCTCATAGACTCCTCCATGATGTAGGCCGTCTCATGCCTCTACCTTGGCAACCTTGACCAGCCATGCATTATGGGAACCATACAACACTGCTAGGAGTCTCAAGGGGGCCACAGGCTAAAATCAAATTTTTAAAATGCTTTTTATGTAATCGGTAGGAGAGATGTACAGAAAAAAATACAACTAAACTTGACTGCTTCACTGAGAAGGGGGCCCATAATTTTTGAACAGAGTCGTAAATGGGGCTTTAGCAAAAAAGTTATTAGAAATGGCTGGGCTGGACGATGCATCCTCGTGAACTTTTTCTTGACCACTTCCAGGCTGCCTCATCTCACTCCACCAGGGCAGTACAATTGAGTGGCTGCTTCCTCCAGCAGATCAATATTATCAATGTTTGTCTCCTTCTCCATGGAGCTGAGTGTTCCCCCTAATTTGTCCATGCCAACCAAGCTAATCCAATTTTCCTGCTACCAACCCACATCCCTCTAAACCTTTCCTATCTGTAGATCTGTCTAGATGCCTTTTAAATGTTATAATTGTCCCTGCCTCGTCCATTCCTGTGAATCCATTTTGGCCCTTTTCCTGGTTAATGCTATAGCTGGGAAACCATAACTGTACACAGTACTTCAAATGTGTCTCTCCAATGTCTTGCACAGTGGTAAGGTGGTATCCCTGTTCGTGCATTTAATGCCCTGATCAATGAAGGCAAACATACCAAACGCTTTCTTCACCACTTCTCTCTGTCTATGTTCTCTTTACATGATGTTAACAGTAAGATCCAACTTAATTACACAAACAGCAAGGTTCAACAAATCCCTGGTGAGATCACACTTAGAGTATGGTGTCCAGATCTGATCACATTACAGGAAGCTATGGAGATTGTGCAGAGGTGATTTACCTGGATGTTTCCTGGATTGGAAAATACACTGTCTTATAAGGTTAGCAGAGCTGGGGCTTTTCTCCTTGGAGCGAGGAAGGATGAAAGGTGACTGAATAGAGGTCCACAAGATCATGAGAAGCAGAGATAAGATGGTCCATAAGACAATCAGCACCTTTTCCCAGGGCAAGAGTAGCGAACATGAGAGGACATCTGTACAACATGAAGAGAGGAAAGTTAAGGGGAACATCAAGGGCAATTGGCTTTACCCAGAGTTGTGGGGGTCTGGAATCCATTACCAGGGGTGGTAGTGGAGGCTACAACATTATGGGCACATGAAGGGAGGGTAAATATTTTTAATGGGTATGTATGGGCTGACTAAGGACCTGTACTCTTCTGTAATGATCTAAGGCCACAATAGAAAACAAAACCTATATTTCAGATGACAATGGGATTTCAGCAAGGGAATGAGCGATATTGGAGAAGCAGAAAATAACTTCACACCAGTGCATTCTGAACCTGGTATGCCAAAAACCCGCCTGTTATGGAAGGACCCCCTTCTATCTTCTGCCAGTGGAGCTTTGGCCTCAGCAAGGCAGCATGGTTACCATATCGGTTAGTGCAGGGACGCCCAAATATTTTAGACCGTCGACCCCTTGATCCCTCATCGACCCCCAAGCAAGAAAACCCCAGCGACATTCATCATATGTCAGGGATGATGATGCTGTCCGGGGGGGGGGGTGGGGGGTGCTGCCAGCAAGAGTACAAAGAGAACACACGTCTCTTTTTCTCCACTCCGTCCATCCTCCCTCATCTTCCTGTTCAATCTCAACAAAAGGCCAAACCCAAAAGCAACATGGCAGCCAGGAAGGCCTGCTCTCGCGAGAGGTTGGCCGCCCCTGCCATAGGCACCATTTTCCATAGATACACCCCTGCTTTCAACCACAAAGGTTCAATCAAACATCCTTTATTAATTTATCAAACCCCCAACCCCAGTGTGTATCGACCACTTTCAACCCCCTGGCATTATCAAACCCTTGGATCGTCCCATTGACCCCCCCAGAGATCAATACTGACATCTTTGGATATCCCTGGGTAGGCACAATGCAAGTACAGTGCCAGCAACACAGGTTCAAATCTGACATGGTCTGTAAAGAGTTACTATGTTCTCCAACAGTCAGCCGGAATTCCTCCAGGTGCTCCAGTTTCCTCTCAAAATGTAATGCAGTTCTTAGATTAATTGGTTATATGAATGTATTTTGCAAGGTGAGCCCGTGGGCCAGAATGGCCTGTTTTCTGATGGATCTGACCCCATTCTGTTGTGTTCCAGACCCCACCCCAAACCCCATCCCATCCAATCCCAGCCCCGTCCCATCCCAGACCTATTCCCTGTCACCATCGCAGACCCCGACCCATCCCAAACCAAACCCTGTCTCAGACTCCCTCCTGTCCCTTCCCAGACCACATCCTATCCCATCCCAGACCACGTCCAGTTCCATTCTGTCCCATCCCAGACCTAGTCACAGACTCAGTCCTTACCATCCCTGACCCCCATCCCATCCCATCTCTGACCCAGTCCCTGACACCATCCCAGGCCTTGTCCCAGACCCCGACACATCCCGTCCCAAACCCATCCTAGACTCTGTCCCAGACCCCATCCTGTCCCTTCCCAGACACCATCCCATCCTGTCCCAGCCCACATCCCGTCCCAGACCCAGTCCCATCCTGTCCCAGCCGACATCCCGTCCCAGACCCAGTCCCATCCTGTCCCGTCTCAGACCCTGAGCAGTCCTGTCCCTGCCCCATCCCGTCCCAGATCCAGTTCCAGTCTCCAACCGGTCCCATCCTTTTTCCATATAGACACAATAACACTTGGCATTCTAGGTCTCTTTAAGGGCTAGGGTCAAAGGTCCTAGAGATATAACTAAGTGAAATCAGTGTAAAGTTGGTTTGAATTTTTTTCTCAGAGTGCACCAGTTCCAAATATATAGCAGTATCTGTACAGAATAAAGGATGTTGTGCTGGGTTTCAATGTCATGATTCTTCAGTTTTTGGGCTGGCCTGTTTCATATTGTGTGTGACTGATAATGATTACAAAGCTTTATTTGAAGTTAGACAGGGGGGCATTATTCTCGCCTGGTTAACATTCTTGCATAAATCAAACATCAAATAGAATTAGCTATTCATTCATTCCAATGCCAATTATAGAATCTTGCTATTTGCACAAGAGCTGCTGTGTTTACCCATAAAACAGTGGCATCTTGGACACAAAGTACTTCTGGATGTTTCAGAGATACAGAATTAAGGTTCTTCAGGGATTTACCACATCTCAATACTGTTTCACAAATCTTATACCTTCAAAGGGCAATATTGACATCTAAAAAATCAGAATCAGGATTTATTGTCATGAGCAAGTCATGAAATTCAATGTTTTGCAGCAGCTTCACAGTGCAAACATTCATATTATAACCATCTTACAACATTACTACAAAAAAATAAGTAAGGCAGTGTCTTTGGTTCATTGATTATTCAGGAATCTGATGGCAGCTGGGAAGAAGCTGTCCTTATGCCGCTGAGAGCTTGTCTTTAGGTCCTTGTACCTTTACCCCGAGGGTCACAGAGTGAACAGGGTATGGTCTGGGTGGATGGGGTCTTTGAGGATAGAGGCTGCTTTTTTAAGACACCACCTCATGTAGATGTCCAGGATGGAGTGAAGTCTGGTGCCTGTGATGTCAAGGCCGAGTTAAGTTTATTCTTGTCCTGAGAGTTGGTACCTCTGTACCAGACAGTGATGCAACCAGCCAGAATGCTCTCCACGGTTCACCTGCAGAAGTTTATGAGACTTTTCGGTGACATACCAAATCTCCTCAGGCACCTCACAAAGTATAGCTGCTGGCAAGCCTTCTTCATGATTGCATCGACATGGAGGCTCCAGAACAGATCCTCAGAGATGTTAACACCCAGGAATTTGAAATTCTTCACCCTCTCCACTACTGAGCCTTCAATGAGGACTGGATTGTGTTCCCCTGACTTCCTCCTGAAGTCCACAATCATCTCCTTGGTTTTGCTGATGTTGAGTGCAAGAATGTTGGTGTGACACAATTCTATGAACTGATTTATCTTCCTCCTGAACTCTTCCTCATTGCTGTTTGTGATTCTGCAGACAACTGTGGTGTCGTTGGCAAACTTACAGATGGCATTGGAATTGTGCCTGGCCACACAGTCATGGGTATAGAACGAGTAGAGCAGTGGGCTAAGCACCATCCTTGGGGTGCACCTGTGTTGATGATCAGTGAGGAGGAGATGTTGTTTCCAATCGGTAATTGATCCAAACCAATGTGACATTGGTTCAGGAAAGTAACTGCATCCAAAAAGATGTATCCCAGGCTGCATCAGGTCTGTATTTATAAATGCGATAGCTAGAGTTTATAAGAATGCCAAACATTTCAAATCAGGGAAGGTAGGCTTCCCACTGAATGATCAATCTAATCTGCATTTGGTCTCAACAGATGTATCTTCCTGCTGGCAAGAAACGTGACATAACCTGACACCATATAAACTGAATTAAAGTTAGTCAAGTTAAATATGCCTTTTAAACCATCTCTTCAATTGATTTAGTTTCTTGGATTTTTGCTAGACAGTCTGCAAAAGAAGACATGTTAAACATTTTCAGTGGTTTGATAGGGTCAGAGCCATCACTGGTGAGTGTGGAGTCTTAGTAAACTTCAGCCTGAAAAGAAGAGCAAGGAGAATTGTGGGAAATGTGAATGATGAGTGTTGGTCCAGGGAGAGAAACACCAATACACGGGGGTGAAAGATGAACAACCAGGACATACAACACTCCCATGATCACACTGAGTAAACTACAGCTCACAGATAGAAAGGACAGAGGATGGCCACACCAAGGAATACTGAGGGCTGCAGCAAGAAACCAGGAAAAAACATAAAATGCCCCACTGAGCTCGTTCAACTCTGCTTTTTTCTAGTTTCCAACATCTCTCACATTTGCAATCTCTCACATCTCCAGGGCAGAAAATGAAGTTGGTTGGCTCTTTTCCAGTGGCCTTCAGTCCAACATGGTGATTAAATTGTCTCACCCGCTTGGCACAGATCCTTCTAAACGCATTTTATCCATGTATCAGTCTAATCTTTTCTTAAATATTGCAATAGTTCCTGTCACAATCACCTCCCCAGCAGCCCTTTCCACAAGCCCACCACCCTCAGTTTAAAAAAGTTACTTCTCAGGTTCCGGTAAATCTCACCCCCCTCACCTTAAACCTACATCCTCTGATTTCCCTTCTCTGTGCTAAAAACTCTCTGTGTTCACTCAATCTATTCCTCTCTTTAATAAAGATAAAAGTTATTTGGCTATTGAAAAATGGTCTCAGCTCCAAATATCAAGATGCAGAAACAGTTTTGGAGGAGTTATGAATTACAAAGGGAAGACATTACTGTTTTGAATTCCACAACAATAACAGGATAGAGTCTTCTTTGGCTTTGCTTCGCGGACAGAGGGGATAGAGTAAAAGGCCAACAAATAACAAAACTTATAAGAAAGATACTTCAATAATCCTGAGTGACTTTAATCTTTCTATGGAAATCAAACTGACAGGTAACATTGTGCAACAAAACAGAGACAAGGCTGATTAAGATTTGATAATTTTAAATAAACTTAGTCATGGGTAATCTGAAAAAGGAATTAGTCAAATTTTAAAAACCTACATAATTAATAATGGGGGAGAAGACTAAAAATTTTAGAAACGATGGCAAAGAGATTGGTGGGAGGTGGGGGGGATAAACAAAACAAAAGGCAGAGTTTGTACAGGGCAGGAAAAGAATTCATGAAGCAATCAACCTTTAGAGTAAGAGATTGGGGAACTCAGGCAAGAAACTAAAAAAATAAAGACTTAAAAGTATGAGGTTATTGGAAACATTGATTGCGATCTCCCAAAATTCTCCAGTTTATGGAAAGATTCCCGCAAACTGAAAAACTGCAAGTTAAGTCATGAAGGAAGCCAAGAGTGAGAAGGCAGCATGTCATTCCGATAATGCTGGGATCCATCACTGGTTTTAGGAAACAAAAATCATTTGTTGACATGAAGGGAAGCGGGTATATGTTGAGATGCAGTGGTTTCAAAGAGTAAGATGTTACATCAAAGATTACTCTACAAGATTGCAGCTCATGGTGTTGGACAAAATTGATGAAGTATTGGCTGAACGAGCGAGGTAAAACAAATATTTCCCTTTTCACATTGTTATGCTACAACTAATGGGGTTTCCACAGGAATCAGAACAAGGGCTTCAACAATTTATTTGAAGGTGCACTGTAGCTAAATTTGTTTGGAGCATAAACGTCATTGGAAATTGAGCTGTGAGGAGCATATTGAGTCTGCAAAAAAGAGTCTGAAAAAATGGGCAAAAATGTAATTTCAAAAAAATGGAAGGTTATCCATTTGAATAGAAGGTACAGACATGCTGAAGAACTACAGAATACAGGGGAGACTAGCTATCCTCGTCCATAAAACTTAGCAGGCGGGAATTGTCTGAGAATAGGGTTTTGTCCTATTCAATATCCAGGAGAATGATAAGTGATTCCTTTCCTCAGTGAGCTGTGTATTTGAACATTAGCACATCCTTCCTGCAGTGTGATGACTAGAACTGTGCACAATACTCCAAATTCCACTGAGTTAGCAGTTTGTATGTGACATCCTACTTCTTGTATTCAATACCTCAGCCTTTGAAGTCAAGTGCCCACCCATATTACCATTTATAAGGCAGAATGGTCTTGCATCCCTAAGGTTCCCCAGCACATCAGCTCTCCTAAGGCTCCTGAATTTAAATATAGTCCCCTCATTCCTCTTTTTCCATTCAACAATACCCTGCGCCAATACCACATCCATTGCTAGAACGACCTACTAATCCCTGTCTTTAAGACTCTCTGTGGATGAACCATTGCAGTGCTTTGAGACAGAGAATTGCAGGCTGTGAGGATCAGGCAAAAAAGTTAATTTGAAGCCAATGACACTTCAGTTATTGAATAATGGAGCACTTCTGAGCTTGTGGCAAATTCCCTGGTATGACTATTCTAATCAAAGGTCAACACAGGTCACATTTATTTGTGACAAATTATGAAGTAGGAGGCACTGGATCACATTGATACAGGCTGAGAGCAAAGAGTGTCAATGGTGGGTCACAGAAAGAACTGGAATATTTTTACAGTTAAAATTAATTTTATCGTAGGCTTACAATGTAAAACCATTTAGTAAAATTTCTAGATTTTACATGAAACAACTTATGAATTTATGGAGCTGTTTTCCTTGGGAGAGAGGAGATCCTAAAAGGGGTTGACAGAAGGATTTACAGTGTTGAAGTGTGCAAAGTTGATGGAGGAACCCCTTCCCAGTAACAGACATTTCAAGAATTTTAAATTACATTTTTTAAATTTAAAATTTAATTTAGAACTCATTTAAATTTAGAAATACAGCATGGTAATAGGCCATTTTGGCCCACATGCCCATGCCACCCAATTAACCTACACCCCCGGTATGTTTCAAAAGGTGGGAGGAAACTGGAGCCCCTGGAGAAAACCCATGCAGACACGAGGAGAATGTACAAACTCCTTTCAGACAGTGTGGGATTTGAACCCTGCTCCCAATCGCTGGCGCTGTTACAGCGTTGCACTAACCACTATGCCAATCATGCCATCCTAACTTTAACCCTACTGGGTTGGGATTGGCGGAGGTGGAATGAATGTAATTGGGCAAAAGGACAAAGAGGAACATTAATACATCAAGTAGTCATGGTCTAGCATTGGAGTTTGATAATCATTAAAAAAATGTTACAGGGCACTGGCGAAGAGGGCAGGAATGAGAGTAGATGGATTGTTTTAACATGGAGCTGATATGGGACCCCTGGGCCTCCTCCAAAGCTGTAACCTCTCAATAATCCTCTGCTGCATGTTTTAAATTGGTAACAATCATCAAATGCACTCTGAAAAGTAACACAAAGTGAGCAGATCCTTTCCTGATAGATGAAGTGAGTTAGACAGCATTTCTTTCTTCTTTGGCTTGGCTTCGCGGACGAAGATTTATGGAGGGGGTAAATGTCCATGTCAGCTGCAGGCTCGTTTGTGGCTGACAAGTCTGATGCGGGACAGGCAGACACGGTTGCAGCGGTTGCAGGGGAAAATTGGTTGGTTGGGGTTGGGTGTTGGGTTTTTCCTCCTTTGCCTTTTGTCAGTGAGGTGGGCTCTGCGGTCTTCTTCAAAGGAGGTTGCTGCCCGCCAAACTGTGAGGCGCCAAGATGCACGGTTTGAGGCGTTATCAGCCCACTGGCGGTGGTCAATGTGGCAGGCACCAAGAGATTTCTTTAGGCAGACCTTGTACCTTTTCTTTGGTGCACCTCTGTCATGGTGGCCAGTGGAGAAATTGCACCTTTGCCCAGTTACATTATTTCGTCCTTTAAATGTGCTGAGCCTACAATTTGGCCCAGATTAAGGAAAACAACTAACTTTTAGCTATTTTCCAAACTGATTTTGACTCTCAGCAAGTCAGTGTTATGGGGTAAAACATGTGATCTGATCTATCTCAATGTAAACACCTTGCTATCGCAATCCCTACAATCTCAGAGCCCGAGAAAATGATCTCTATTTCATTTCAATTTTCCTGCATTATCTCCTACCATTATTAGTCACTTCCTGAACAGTAATACAGTAATACAGGAAAGAGCTTGAAAAACTAGCGGCATAAGAATATAACAACCACCCTCCCAACATAAATAAGAGAAAGGCAATCATCAGTGATATCGAGAGTGGGCAAGGAGACCACATCCTTATCCACATTAATAGCATTAAATGGAAAGAGCTAGCTCTTCAGAATGACCTGACCTGATCAAGAACGTTGATGTGATTGTCAAGAAAGTGCACCAAAATATTTTTGTTCTCAGAAGACTACAGAATTTAATACATACCCCTTACCCCTCAACAATTTTGACAGGTACACCATCAAAAGCTGATTTGTTGGATGCATCACATCACGGTGTGGGAGCTGATCATCTCCAGTTTGTAACAAGCTAAAGAAGATAGTGAATGCAACTCAGAGCATCACACAAACTTCCCCCTGCCCCCCCCCCCTACATCTCCCACTGCCTAGGAAAGGCAGCCAACACACTAAAGAACCATCAGGCTCCAGACACACTCTTTTCTCCCTCCTCCCATGGGTTGAAGGCTTCAGACTGTGAAATCATGAACAAACTGAAAGACAGTTTATTCTCTGCAGTTATCAGGCTCCTGAATGAACCCCACAACCGTGCTATCATGCTGACTTTCATTGCAACAAATTGTGTTCTTTACACAACTGTATGGTTGTTAGATAGAACCTGTTAGACTGCTCCTTCTCACTCTGGACTCACTAACTAAAAAAACAATTCTGGATCCGAGAACATAGATATCTTTTGATTCAAGAATCAGGGCTTTTCCCTGGTCTGACTCGATAGTGAAAAAGGATTCTATAGAGGGAATAAATGGTATTGGGACAAACTTCCCATGAAATCAATCAATGCAACATTTGCTGAAGGTAATTCAAGGAATTAAAAATAAAACTGATTATAGGTTGACATTCATTAAAGAAAAAAAATAGAAAATCCAGAAAATACTTCAGTGTATGAATTGATTCCGTTGAGCTATTTGCTTCCATGTAAACTATTAACCAGCATAAAGATTCCTTACAATTAAGGCTGTAACAGTGATCAAGATCAAGAAAATAGCTTGTCCCCATAACAGAAGTTAATTTGCAGAAATAACAAATTTTGTAAATATCTAACAAGGAGGATCAGATATCTTTCACAGCTAATTGGAGTACAGTACTAAAGAGTATGGAATTAAATTAGTGTAAGCTGCATGATGATATTTCATCACAAAATTTAGAGTTCCCAAGAGTTTTCCTGAATTCCTTATAATTTCAACATTTTCGTTAGCCATCCCAAATTATTGTAAAATGAGACTTAGTCTACTGCTATGAGATTCTTCAACTTCTGCAAAATTGAATTGTTAAATCTGATTTTGGAAGCATTACTGATCCAAATGTAATACTTAGTAAATAGACTTGAATGTTTGATCTGATTTTTCCAACTGGCATGTATTTTACTTGTATGGACTGCAATATCTTGTAAATGGGTCATTTAGTATTAAACTTGAATTCATTGCAGCTAAACTCTTGAACATAAAAATGTAATTTCAAAAAATGTTTTTTTTCTCTTTTATCTATCAGAAGGATAAATGACTGACAGTGGGGTGATAAAGACATGACCAGCAGGTCAGTGCTAACAATGAAACATCCATTAACATCCATCCTTCCACCCATCTCGTTATCCTCCCTACAGTCCCCGTAATGCACAATTATCCATTTTCACCATCGGCATTCTTCGGATAATGAGGAGGAGATATGGGTGGATGTGACAAGAAAAACTATCCAGTTGCACCTGATATATTATTCAGTGATAACACACAAAATGCTTTCTTTGCCCACTTTGAAGTGTGGCTGCCCATTAATGGCTGCAGTCCAGTGGAAAATTGGTGCAGACAACTTATTTCAGTATTTGCCATAATGCAGGTTTCAGTTTTCTCTTGTATTTTACCTACATGATGAGGCAATCATTACTAAAAGACAGGAATTATACCAAAAGGTTGCAACTTGCAATCTTTGCAACTAAGGCACAGTCAAATGAATAAATTACTCTGATAGGCGTGAACAAAATGTGGATTAAAGTGACATGTAGTACATTATTTTATCCTTAAAAATGCATCCCCAGTAATTTTAATGGAAAATTCCATGTAATAAATCTTCCCTGAAGATCAAAGCTGCTGTAAAATGCTAAGGGACCTCCAAAATACTGAACAAACACTCTCTCCACAAATTCCCCCAGAGCGGGGAGTGGAGGGAATCAGCATGGGTGAGCGAGGTTTAAAAAGTGCACAAGGGCAACTGGCGGGTTAAACAGAGTGTGGATTTGTGGGATCAAGAACTTGAGAAAATTTGTAGGGAGAAATAAATGAGGGGAAGCTGAAGAATGACTCAATGAAGCTTTGGCTCAAGAGGCTTTGGCGAGCTGAGGACAGGTTTGCTTCCAGTGGGGTAAGACCAGGTGAGGTAGTTTAATCCTTTAATTAAATTAGGAGTAGATAATGCAGTCAGCTAGGGCAGTGAATTGCTCTGGATGTAGGAAATCTGGGACAGCATAATTGTCCCTGATAACTACACCAGCAAAAGGTGCATCCAGCAGCAGCTCCTGACAAACCAAGTTAGGGAATTGGAGCTGGATGAACTCATATCATTTGAGAGGCAGAGACGAGTTTCAGGGAGACAGTCAACCCCAAAATTTAGGAAGCAGCTAGCTCGGTGACTGTCAGGAAAGGGAAGGGGAATAGACAGAGAGAGTAGAGCACCCCTGTGGCCATTCACATCAACAATACATATAGCATTTTGGATTGTGTTGGTGGAGATAACCTACCAGGGACAAGTTGTAGTGGTCACATCTCTGGCACTGAGACTTAACCCTCACCTCAGAAAGGAAGGAGGAAGAAGACAGTAGCAGAGATAGGGGATTTGATAGATAGCAGGACAGATAGTAGGTTCTGTGGGAAAGATTGACAATCCTAGGTGGTCTGTTTCCTCCCTGGTGAGAGTGACCATGAATATCTCAGATTGAGTTTTCAGTATTCTCAGGAGGGAGGGTGAGCAGCCAGATGTCATGGTCCACGTAGAGACAAATGATGTGGGTAGGAAGGGTTGGGAGGTCCTGCCCACATCATTTGGGTGTGAGGTGCACAGTTGAAGGACAGGACTCCAGGGTTGCGATCTCAGGAGTGGTGTCCATGCCATGTGATGCTAGAAATAGGAAATTAATGCAGCTAAATATATGGGTAATGCAATGGTGCAGAAGGGAGGGCTTCATGTTTCTGCACAATTGGGCTCTGTTCCAGGGATGGTGGGACCTGTTCTGACTGGACAGTTTGCACCTGAACTGAAGGTGGACTAGCATCCTTGCGGGTAGGTTTGCTAGTGCTGTTCTTGGGGGGGAGGGGGAGGGATAAACTAGATTGGCAGGGGGAGGGGGACCAGAGAGTTAGAGCAGTTAGTGAGGTGGAGGAGGAGAAAGTTCATGTGAGGACTGCATGTAGAGACAGATATCAAAGGTTAGTACATGATAGAAATGTTCTCGGGTGTATTTATTTCAAGGCAAGTAGTATTGTTGGAAAGGCAGACGAGCTTAGGTCATGGATTGGCACGTGGAATTATGACATCATTGCTATTATGAGAGTTTGTTACAGGAGGAGCAGGACTGGCAGCTCAATGTTCTGGGTTTCTGCTGTTTCAGATGTGATAGAGGGGAAGGAATGAAAAGGGGAGGAGTGGCATTGCTAGTCAGGGAAAGGAAGGACATCCCAGAGGGCTTGTCTACAGAGGCCTCATGGGTGGTGTTGAGGAACGGGAAAGGTGTGACCACACTGATAGGGCTGTATTATAGACCACCCAATAATCAGAGAGAATTGGAGGAGCAAACCTGTAGAGAAATAGCAGACTGATGTAAGAAACAGAAAGTTGTGATAGTCTGAGATTTTAACTTTCCACATGTGACTGGGACTCCCATACTATAAAAGGGCTGGACAGTTTGGAGTTTGTCAAATGTGGTCAGGGAAGTTTTCCAAATCAATATATAGAGGTATAAATGAGAGAGGATGCAATACTTGATCTCCTATCACGGAACCAGACAGGACAGGTGACCGAAGAATGTGTAGGCAAACATGTTAGGTCCAGTTTTTATAATGTCATTAGCTTCAAGTTAATTATGGAGAAAGATAAGTCTGGTCTTCGAGTTGAGATTCTAAATTGGAGAAAGGCCAATTTTGTGGAAATGAGAAAGGATCTAAGAAGAGTGGATTGGGATAAGTTGTTTTCTGGCAAGAATGTGTTCAGTAAATGGAAGGCCTTCAAAGGCGACAGTTTGAGACTGAAAACGCAGTGGTGGTTGATGAACACAAAATAATGACACACAAAGCTGCAGGTAAATCTGAACTCGTTTAGTCAACTCACACGTGTATTCTTTTAAAACACTTAACCATGCGCACGTCTCATCATGATGATATGACATCCTGTGCTGGTTTGCGAGACTTCTGGGAGTTGTAGTCGATCTATAGCACCACTACACGTACCCCCCCCCCCCCCCCCCCCGGTAGGTCGACCCCTGCATCAGACTGCTAGCTATTGAAATTGAATAGGGGCACTTTTGTCAACATGGGCAGGTTTGAGCCTACTTGTGAATGACAGAGGCTGCCTGGCAATGTCCAAGATGCAGGTTGACCTCGTTCATCTTATCACCCTGTACGATCCCTCATATGGTACCTGCAAGGGTTGTCCATGTGTTCCTCTACATATGAACACATATTCACAGTCCTTCAGTTCATGTGCTGCAAATGAAACATGTTTTCCATTTAATGATGATGGTACAGGGGACAATTTACCTGCGGTATCCCTTCATCTGCTCAGCAGCTCTTTGGGATCTTCATCTTTACTGGCTCCATGTGGAACCAGTTCCCCTGGAACCACAAAAGGCGAGCTGTATACAAACTCCACAGATGAAGTGTGAAGGTCCTCTTTTGGAGTTGTACTAATGCCGAGCAAAACCCATGGTCATTTGTCTGCCCAGCTGGGTCCATTCAAATGAGCCATTAAGGTTGATTTATGGTGATGATGGAATCGCTCAACCATCCTGTTGGACTGTGGGTGATGGGTGATATGGTATGTGATATGATGAAGCCTAGAGCCGAGCAGCTGAGATAAGGCCGTCCATAACGAAGATGTAAATTGAGGTCCTCTGCCAGAAGGGATTTACGCCGAGAGGCCGAAGCGAGCCACCCAGGATTTAAGGAATGCTCGTGCACAAGAATCCGTAGAAGCATCTGCCATGGGTACGGCCTCAGGCCATCTTTTAAACCTTACGATCACCGTGAAGAGATAGCAGTAGCCTCGTGAAACTGGAATTGGTCCCACAATGTCAACAAGGACATGGTCGAAGCGACGAGTTACCGGTGGGAAGGGTTGTAGCGGTGCTTTAGTATGCCAATGGATTTTGACAAGCTACATCAAGATCTGGCCATTTGCGTGATCTTTTTTCAGACTATGCCAAATAAATCTGTCTGAAATCAGACAAATGGTCAATCTAATGGATGGATGAGGAAGCCCATGGACAGAATCAAAAATGCAACGTCTCCACAAGGCTGGAACCACTGGCCATGGATGTCCTGTTGGCATGTCACAAAAGAGCAGCTTGCTGTCGACATAGATTTTCACATCCTTTGATTGGAGGTTGGTTATCGAGGTGCAGTACAACTCCATCTCACCATCTTGTGCTTGGGCAGCGGCGAGAGCTCCGTAGTTAATACTGTGGTCCATAGCTGATACTTCAAGTGCAACTGAGCAGGAAAGTGCATCAGCCACTACATTGTCTTTTCCTGAAATGTGCATTATTCTGATATAGAATTCCATAATGAAGGATGACTGCTGCTATTGTCGAGCTGACCAGAGCTCTGACACCTTCCAGAAAATGAAAGACAAGGGTTTATAGTCTGTGAACATGGTGAAATGTCTGCCTTACAAAAAGTAATGGAAGTGATGGATGGATAAATATATAGCTAGAAGCTCTTTATTAAAGGTGCTGTGTTTTTTCTCGGCCTCACCGAGGTGGGCTTCCATTGTCCATCGACATACTGCTGCAGAGTGCCCCCTATGGTCACATCAGACACCTCTGTTGAAAGGGCAGAGGTTGTGTTTAGGACTGGATAACTGAGCATGGTTGTCAGAGCTAATAGTTCCTTCATCTTTATGAAAGCATTTTGACTTTCATCTGTCCACTGAATAGGTTTGGCTTTACCAGACAGATTGAACAGAGACTTCATAATATGAGTTGCTGCTGGAAGGAATCAATGATAAAAATTAACCATGCCCAAGAATTCTTGCAGACCTTTGACAGTGGTTGGTCTGGAATATTCAGTGATGGTGTTGATCTTGGAAGGCAATGGAACCACATCATTGTCAGTGATTGTATGCCCCAGAAATTCTGTGGACTATTGTCCGAAAACACACTTATCTGGATTGATGGTCAGTCCAAATTCTTGCAGACACTTAGAGTGTATGCAAATGTTCAATGCGCTCTTCTTTTGTTTTGCTGGCGATTAATATATCATCCTTCTTCTTCTTCTTTCTTTGGCTTGGCTTCGCGGACGAAGGTTTATGGAGGGGGTAAAAGTCCACGTCAGCTGCAGGCTCGTTTGTGGCTGACAAGTCCGATGCGGGACAGGCAGACACGGTTGCAGCGGCTGCAGGGGAAAATTGGTTGGTTGGGGTTGGGTGTTGGGTTTTTCCTCCTTTGTCTTTTGTCAGTGAGGTGGGCTCTGCGGTCTTCTTCAAAGGAGGTTGCTGCCCGCCAAACTGTGAGGCGCCAAGATGCACGGTTTGAGGCGATATCAGCCCACTAGCGGTGGTCAATGTGGCAGGCACCAAGAGATTTCTTTAGGCAGTCCTTGTACCTTTTCTTTGGTGCACCTCTGTCACGGTGGCCAGTGGAGAGCTCGCCATATAACACGATCTTGGGAAGGCGATGGTCCTCCATTCTGGAGACGTGACCCATCCAGTGCAGCTGGATCTTCAGCAGCGTGGACTCGATGCTGTCGATCTCTGCCGTCTCGAGTACTTCGACGTTAGGGATGAAAGCACTCCAATGGATGTTGAGGATGGAGCGGAGACAACGCTGGTGGAAGCGTTCTAGGAGCCGTAGGTGATGCCGGTAGAGGACCCATGATTCGGAGCCGAACAGGAGTGTGGGTATGACAATGGCTCTGTATACGCTTATCTTTGTGAGGTTTTTCAGTTGGTTGTTTTTCCAGACTCTTTTGTGTAGTCTTCCAAAGGTGCTATTTGCCTTGGCGAGTCTGTTGTCTAACTCATTGTCGATCCTTGCATCTGATGAAATGGTGCAGCCGAGATAGGTAAACTGGTTGACCGTTTTGAGTTTTGTGTGCCCGATGGAGATGTGGGGGGGCTGGTAGTCATGGTGGGGAGCTGGCTGATGGAGGACCTCAGTTTTCTTCAGGCTGACTTCCAGGCCAAACATTTTGGCAGTTTCCGCAAAGCAGGACGTCAAGCGATGAAGAGCTGGCTCTGAATGGGCAACTAAAGCGGCATCGTCTGCAAAGAGTAGTTCACGGACAAGTTTCTCTTGTGTCTTGGTGTGAGCTTGCAGGCGCCTCAGATTGAAGAGACTGCCATCCGTGCGGTACCGGATGTAAACAGCGTCTTCATTGTTGGGGTCTTTCATGGCTTGGTTCAGCATCATGCTGAAGAAGATTGAAAAGAGGGTTGGTGCGAGAACACTGCCTTGCTTCACGCCATTGTTAATGGAGAAGGGTTCAGAGAGCTCATTGCTGTATCTGACCCGACCTTGTTGGTTTTCGTGCAGTTGGATAATCATGTTGAGGAACTTTGGGGACATTCGATGCGCTCTAGTATTTGCCAAAGCCCTTTCCTGCTCACGGTGTCAAAGGCTTTGGTGAGGTCAACAAAGGTGTTGTAGAGTCCTTTGTTTTGTTCTCTGCACTTTTCTTGGAGCTGTCTGAGGGCAAAGACCATGTCAGTAGTTCCTCTGTTTGCGCGAAAGCCGCACTGTGATTCTGGGAGAATATTCTCGGCGACACTAGGTATTATTCTATTTTGGAGAATCCTAGCGAAGATTTTGCCTGCAATGGAGAGCAGCGTGATTCCCCTGTAGTTTGAGCAGTCTGATTTCTCGCCTTTGTTTTTGTACAGGGTGATGATGGTGGCATCACGAAGGTCCTGAGGCAGTTTTCCTTGGTCCCAACAAAGCTTGAAAAACTCATGCAGTTTGGCATGCAGAGTTTTGCCGCCAGCCTTCCAGACCTCTGGGGGGATTCCATCCATACCTGCTGCTTTGCCACTTTTCAGTTGTTCGATTGCCTTATATTTCTCATCCAGGGTGAGGACCTCATCCAGCTCTAGCCTTAGGGGCTGTTGAAGGAGCTAGAGCAGGGCAGAATCTTGGACTGAGCGGTTGGCACTGAAAAGAGATTGGAAGTGTTCTGACCATCGGTTGAGGATGGAGATCTTGTCGCTGAGGAGGACTTTGCCGTCTGAGCTGCGCAGCGGGCTTTGGACTTGGGGTGAGGGGCCGTACACAGCCTTTAGAGCCTCGTAGAAACCCCTGAAGTCGCCAATGTCCGCGCTGAGCTGGGTTCGTTTGGCGAGGCTAGTCCACCACTCATTTTGGATCTTCCGGAGTTTGCGCTGAAGATGGCTGCATGTGCGACGGAAGGCTTGTTTCTTCTCTGGACAGGACGGCTTTGTAAGGTGAGCCTGGTGGGCAGCTCGCTTCTTTGCCAGCAGCTCCTGGATTTCCTGGCTGTTTTCGTCAAACCAGTCCTTGTTTTTCCTGGAGGAGAAGCCCAGAACCTCTTCAGTGGATTGCAGTATGGTAGTCTTCAACTGATCCCAGAGGGTTTCAGGGGACGGGTCCGTGAGGCGGGTTGCATCGTCAAGCTTTGCTTTGAGGTTTGCCCGGAAGTTTCCTCTCGCTTTGACTGCAGGTTTCCAACATTGAACCTCTTTCTGGGGGCTTTACTGTTCCTGGGCTTTGGCTTGAAGTGAAGGTTGAGCTTGCAGCGAACCAGCCGGTGGTCAGTGTGGCATTCCGCGCTAGGCATGACCCTGGTGTGGAGCACATCTCGTTTGTCACTTTCTCGCACCAGGATGTCGTCCAGGAGGTGCCAGTGTTTGGATCGGGGATGCATCCAAGTGGTCTTAAGGCTGTCCCTCTGCTGAAAAAGGGTGTTTGTAATGACAAGCCGCTGTTCTGCGCAGAGCTCCAACAGGAGGCGCCCATTGTCGTTACAGTTGCCGACGCCATGCTTGCCCAGGATTCCTGGCCAGGTTTCTGAGTCCTACTGCATCCATAACTCACTGAAAGTACTGAGCCACATTTTTGTTAATCCAAAAGTCATGTGTAAAAATTCAATCAATCTAAAAGGGATAATTATTGCCATTATCTGGATGCTGTCTGGTTCCACTGGCACCTGGTGATATCCGCACACCAAGTCCACTTTTGAAAAGATTTTCACCCCATGCAGATTCACTGAAAAATCTTGAATATGGAGAATAGCGATCCGGTATAGTGGCATCGTTGAGTTGTCTATAATCTCCACAAGATCTCCAACTTCTGTTGCATTTTTGGACTAAATGTAATGGAGACACCTATGGGCTCTCGGACCCTCAAATTATCTCCAGCTCTTCTATTTTGTGGAATTATCATTTACCTGATTGCAGTTGCTCCAGAGGCGAACGGCATACCTTAGCGTGAATGGGAGGACTCCATGTTTCACGGTGGGAGTCGAAAACTGCAGAGTTGTAATTTCAGGAAACACTTCTACAAGTCTGGAGAACTTACAGTCTTAAGCAGGGCTTGAAGTCATAGTACAGGAACATGCGATTCTGCCAGGCGAATAGTTTCGAAGGTGGTACCATCCACCAGCCAACACTCTTATAAATCCACCATGAACAAATGAGCTCAAAGAAAATTGGCCCTGAGTAGCATTTGTGACACTGCCACTATAATGAAAGGCCATGTGTAAATGTTCCCCTCAAACTGAACATTCATTATGTTGGTGCCATACGTGGGTATGTTGAAACTGTTGACTGCTGTGAATTGCAGGTTAGGGGTAGGATAACATGTATCGGTTGGTGGAAAAACACTAACCTCCAATCCTGTGTTCACCAAAAATTTACGTTGGGATAGCTGATCCCAAACATATAGAAGGCTTGTAGATTTTCGGCCAACCATCACAGCCATTAATGACGGTCGACCAGGGCATTTCCTGAGAACACACAGGGTGGCAGGGTGGCATTAATTCCCCACAGCCCGTGGTAAAACACCAGGTGGAGATGTTGACAGGCTGTCTGTCTGACTTGAAATGTTGCCTTGTTATAGGAGTATTGGCTTGGGAAGTAGTGTCAACAATGTGGAGGTGCTCGGTGTGGACATCTATGACAAAGTGACAGGACATCTGCCTCTGCAACTACTGCCCTGGGCCCTTCGAAGGAACTCTGCGATAATAAGAGTCTAATGTCTTCTGGCATCCTCTCCAAGAAGAGATGTTTGAATAACATATCTGGCCATTGGCCAGATGCCAGGCATAGCATGTTGTTCATTCGTTTAGATGGAGCATGTCACACAATCCTCGATGTGTAGCAGTATGGCGGTCTTCTCTCTGCAGAACATGCCATACATTTGCAGCAGGAGCGCTTCTAGAATGTCACACCTGTGCTCTCCAGGTTCCGGTGGATCGCACAGGACGTCACTGACTTGCTTGGCAATGGCTTGGTCCAAGGCACTGACGAGTTGATAATAGCGAGTTGTGTCCACCTCGATCTTCCTGGGGTGAAATTGTGGCTCAGCCTGTCGAAACCACAGCTCTGGATCCGCCATCCAGAAGGGTGGTAGCTTAACAGCAAGAGCTGCAGTGCCCATGTGGTCCAAAAGCTCATCTTGGATCTGTCAGGGTCACCAATTGTAGCCACTGAAAATGCAGTGGTGGCTAATGAACGTGAAATAACGACACACACATTTGCAGGTAAATCAGAATTCATTTACTTGAGTCACACGCGTATTCTTTTAAAACACTGAATCGCACACACCACATCATGACATCATAATGTCCCGTGCTGGTTCACTAGACTTCTAGGAGTTGTAGAGTACCTGTAGTGCCACTACATAGGACAAAATTGTCTATGAGTGGAGCCTAATGAGATGGGGGAGATCTTAAACAGTTTTCTTTCTATCAATATTTACTAAGGAAACTGGCAGAGTGAATAAGGGAAACAAGCAATAGTAACATGGAACATGTAGAAATTAAAGAGGAGGAGGTGCTTACTGCCTTACAGAGAATAAAGACCTGAGATGATAATCGCTCAGACCATGAGGGGATGAGTGTAGAAATTGCAGGGATCCTGGCAGAAATATTTTAATTGTCCTTCGCCATGGGTGAGGTGCCGGAGGATTGGAGGGTAGCTCATGTTGTCCCGTTGTTTTTTTTTAAAAAAGGCTACAAAAGTAAACCATGAAATTACAGGCCATGTGAGCCTAAAGTCAGTAGTAGATAGATTATCAGAGGGTGTTCTGAGAGATTGTATTTGGACAGGCAAGGACAGTCAGCATGGCTTTGTGTGTGGTAGGTCGTGTTTAAAGAATCATACAGAGATTTTTGAGGAGGTTACCAAGAAAGTAGATTATGGAAAGACTGTCGATATTGTTTACATCAACTTTAGTCAGGCCTTTGACAAGGAATCACATGGGAGGTTAGTTTAGAAGGTTCAGACACTAAGTATCCATGGAGAGGATGCAAACTCCTGTAACTGAGCAAATGTGGCAATTTCAAAGCCTGTAGGTTTAAAACATCTGTTGACTTCAAAAGTTTCTAACATTTCAAAACTCTCAATCCAATTCATCCAATCTTGTATGATGGAATCTGGTATAGTTTCATCCCATCCAAATTTTCTTGGCTATTAATACTACTGGTGTCAATATTCCCAAAGGATCATATAATGAGCTTGCAATTGAAAGAATATCTCTTCTTGTTAAAGGTCATTCCTTCAAAACAATTTTGAATTTGAAAACATCAGATTGAACACACCATTGAACTGCCAGAACAGGTAGAACATCACAATCCAAGTCAAGATCTTTTATCTCCTTTGAACTTGTTGCCTTGGGAATAACAGCCAACACATCTCGATTGTTGCTAATCCATTTCAAAAGGAAGAAACCTCCTTTATTACAGATCTCTTTTAACTCTTGATAAAGATCTATTGCTTCCTTTTCTGAAACCACTGAATTAAGACAATCATCAACATTGAAGTTATTTCTGACGATGTTTATAGCTTTAGAACTAAATTGCTCTTTATTATC
Organism: Narcine bancroftii; assembly: GCF_036971445.1. Classification (NCBI taxonomy): domain Eukaryota; kingdom Metazoa; phylum Chordata; class Chondrichthyes; order Torpediniformes; family Narcinidae; genus Narcine; species Narcine bancroftii. The sequence continues at coordinate 67,418,074 of NC_091475.1, read as the reverse complement.
TTCAGCACATTTTCTGAGAGCAAAATTTGCACAACTCAGTGATGAAGTTGCTCCAAATAGATGAACTGTCATTCTGTATTCATTCATGTCTTTACTGTAACCTCCATTAGGCCACCATAACAATAGTAAAAATTCACAATCTTCTGATGGATGAAACTTAATGTAACATCGCTTCAATATCTGCAGCAATTACAATAGTCTCTTCACAAAATCTTATCAGAACACCTATTAAATTATTGGTTAAGTCTGAACCTTGTAGAAGTTGAGAACTCAATGAAACTCCTTGAAATGATGCTCCACAATCAAATACGACGCAAAGTTTTTTCTTTTGTGGATGTATAACTCTGTGATGAGGTAAATACCATTTTCTATCATCTTTGCATTCCAAGATATCTTCTGATACCTTTCCCACATAACCCTTGGCTATCATGTCCAACATAAAAAGGACAGGACGGGATACCTTGCTTTTCAGTTGGTCACTGCAGTAACTGTGCGTTTAAACTTTTATTTATTAATTAAGATGTGTAGAGGGCTAAGTGTTTGTTTGTTTATTTAGACATGATGAGGGCTAAACACATTTATTCTGAAGTGTAGAGGGACTAGGGTTAGCAGAGTTTAATGGTCAGCCTATTTTTTTTTAGATTTTTTTATTTACCTAGAAGTGTAAGGGACTGAAGTCAGGGAGGGGGCCTAGTGCTCAGGTGTGTGATGTCAGGCAGCAGGTTTAAAAGGGCAGGACAGCTTACCTTGTTTTTCAGTTGGTGCAGAGCCAAGAGAGTTGCTGCAGTAACTGTGAGTAGCAGTGGTTTAAACTTTATTTCTTTGGATGTGACAAGGGACCGAATGGGAAGAGCAAGAGTTTCATGAGTACTTATGAAAAGAGAGACAGTTGGGAGTTGATTTGTGGGAGACAGTAGTTGGGGAAATTAGGTTAATTAGTAGGAGGGAGAGGGAAAGGAGCAATACAGGGAGGGTTGAAGAAGAGCTTAGGTAAGCCTGTTTGAGTTTATCTTTAATCACACTGTGGTGATAAATGATCACACCACTAGGTCACTAGGGGTCATCCTGGTGTCCTTGTAAAAAAGCAGTCCAGAGCTACAGTCTAGCCTTCCAGGTTTGTCTTGCAGAGAGACAAGACCTCTTAGTTTATATATTAGTTTATTAAACCTGTCTTATACTCGCACTGCTGGTGTGGTTATTGTCAGTACATACTCTACTTTAAATATAGAGGCAGGTGATGGAGGCAATTGGTATTATCCTGTGCTCCAATTGCAGGATGTGGGACAGCACAGATGTTCCTGATCGTCCATCTAGTTGCAACTCATGGGGGACTGGGTGAGGGAAGTGGAATTGAAACTGTTTCTGTGCTGTAAATGGTTATATTACATTGGTATATTCCAAATGAAAGGAAGAATTTCTCTTGAATTTTCTCTTCAAATTCATGTTCTGCAATTATTTTGTTATCTGGTGTACAATTTTATTTTTTTCCAAAGGTAATGCTATATTGTAATGACCATCAATGTGTTTAACAGAATTTGAAACTAAATCCAGAAACTGTTTATCCTCCTTTGAAGGTTCTTGAATATCTGTGAGAAATTCATGGAAATAAATTTTAAACTGTTGTTCCCACAGATCATTACGTTTGACAACTGAAATTTGGTTGACATTTACATTTTTGATGACTCCTGATCATTATTCATTTTCCATCCTAATGGTCTGTTAATTGTCCATCCAAGCAATGTTCTCATTCCATAAGGTCCATCATTTTGACTCCTCATTACTTCTAGTGGTTTGAGAGCTTTTGGCACATCTAATCCAATTAACATCTCCATCTTAGCATCAATCTTGGGTAAGCAAACTTCTTTTAGATGATCCCACTGTTTGATATCATCCTGGTGTGGAATATTCTCCCTATTCACAGGCATAGTCTTCTGAGTATATACACTTGGAAGATTGCAAAATTCATTCCTATCCAATCCAGCAATCTGTAAACCTAAAACTATATTAGTTTCAATGTTCCTTTTATCATTCATTGTCTTCAACAAGATTTGTGATCTTTTTCTGTGAAGATTAAGTTTATTAATTAATTCAACTGTACAAAATAATGCAGAACTTCTTGGATCAAGAAATGTGTAGGTCTTCAGTATGAAACTCCCTTTTTTTTAAAGCTTTCATCTGTACAGGAACTATTGAGAGAGCTTTGTCACCAGCCCCAGTAAGACTTTGTCTGAACTAAAGCTGAAGTGTCCTCTCTGACTGTGTATTTAGTCTTGGATTCAGATTGTTTGACTTCCTTCTTAACTTTACTTAGTTGAGTTTGCAGTAACTTGGGATGTTTTAAACTGCATATATCACAACTGAGTCACTTATTGTAAGTTTTGCAGATGTGTCCTTTACACAAGCAGCTAAAACATAACCCATTCTTCAAAAAGTTAATTTCTCGTCATATGACTTTTTCTCCAATCAGGAACATCTTTCTAAATCTGCTTAACTTTGGAATACAAACAACTTTCCTGAACAGTCTGATATTCCTTCTCCTTTGTTTCCTTGTTCTTTCCTGTGCTTGTATCTGACACAGCAGTAACAAAGGTACTTCCCTTTATGGCTTAGACTTCTTTGTCTTTAGGAACTATTGAAGTATCCTTAATATTTCCAAATATTGGTACAGTGCTAACATGCTCATGTCCTTCGAAGAATTGTACAACATCCTCAAACGTGGCATCCCTTCTGGGAAGAATCTTAAGCTCTATGGCTTTAGTTCTCCATAATACTATTAACTTGTAAGGTCATTTATCTGCAATAATTGACAAATTAGCAAGCAAATTCAGCTCTTGAAAATGTACACCACTTCCCATTGAGTTACAACATTCTCTCAGAAAGAGTGCAAATGCATCATCTGATTTTATTGCTGGTCAAGAAAGAATCTTGTCGATGTGGGCCCTTGCGATTTTTATGTTTATTGCCATCACGATGATGCAATAATTCTTTTGGCCTCTTAAAACGTTGTTCTGGATTCATATTATTGAAAACGTTTGACAAACTCCTTCACCTGTCCTCCAGTAAACTGTTTCAGGTCATACATATGATCTTTAGTGTTTTTAGTATTACTTTCAAAGTGATGTTCAAAGTATCTCATGAATGCCAGAAATTGTAATGAATCTCCATTTTAAAAACTGGAATTTCCTCCTTGGGTAAACCATCTGAGTGTGGGTATGACAACGGCTCTGTTTAGGCTTATCTTTGTGAGGTTTTTCAGTTGGCTGTTTTTCCAGACTCTTTTGTGTAGACTTCCAAAGGTGCTATTTGCCTTGGCGAGCCTGTTGTCTATCTCGTTGTCGATCCTTGCATCCGATGAAATGGTGGGTCCTCTACCGTCATCACCTACGGCTCCTAGAACGCTTCCACCAGCGTTGTCTCTGCTCCATCCTCAACATTCATTGGAGCGACTTCATCCCTAACATCGAAGTACTCGAGATGGCAGAGGCCGACAGCATCGAATTCACGCTGTTGAAGATCCAACTGCGCTGGGTAGGTCACGTCTCCAGAATGGAGGACCATCACTTTTATATGGTGAGCTCTCCACTGGCCATCGTGTCAGAGGTGCAACCAAAGAAGAGGTACAAGGACTGCCTAAAGAAATCTCTTGGTGCCTGCCACATTGACCACAGCCAGTGGGCTGATATCGCCTCAAACCGTGCATCTTGGCACCTCACAGTTCGGCGGGCAGCAACCTCCTTTGAAGAAGACCGCAGAGCCCACCTCACTGACAAAAGACAAAGGAGGAAAAACCCAACACCCAACCCCAACCAACCAATATTCCCCTGCAACCACTGCAACCATGTCTACCTGTCCCGCATCGGACTTGTCAGCCACAAACAAGCCTGCAGCTGACGTGGACATTTACCCCTCCATAAATCTTCGTCTGCGAAGCCAAGCAGAAAAAGTTCTTTTTGGTTTTATAGGAGTGGTCTTGCCCACCATGGCTTGTAACTGGTTGTCTTGTTGGAGTTGTCTGAACTTGAACTGGTGCCATAGTTGTAGGACCTTGGTATGTAAGTGATGGTATTGGTGGAGATCCTTGGTTTGTCGCTGCTTCTTCAACATGAAGAGACATCAATGGTTGAGTATGATCAACTCACATGGTTGAACCTTTTTGAAATACTCTTTTTGGAAGATTCATATAATGCACTCTAAAGAGATTAAATGTTGGCAGCATTTTCCACAGGGTTGGTCATTGTCATTTGAGCATTAGCAGTGCCTTAGGGATCGGTGCTGGGTCCACTGTTGTTTGTTGTCTATATCAATGATGTGGATGATAATGTGGTAAATTGGATCTGTAAATTTCCTGATGACACTAAAGTGGACAGTGAAGAAGGCTTTCAAAGCTTGCAGAGGGATCTGGACCAGCTGGAAGAATGGACCAGATAATGGCAGATGGAATTTCATGCAGACAAGTGTGAGGTTTTACATTTTGGAAAGACAAACCAAGAAAGGATGTACACAATAAATGGTCGGGCACTGAGGAGTGTGGTAGAACAGAGGGATCTGGGAATACAGATACATAATTCCCTGAAAATGATGTCATAGGTAGACAGGGTTGTGAAGAAAGCTTTTGGCACATTGGCCTTCATAAATCAAAGTACTGAGTACAGGAGTTGGGATGTTATGGTAAAGTTGTATAAGACAGTGGTGAGGCCATATTTGGAGTACTGAGTGCAGTTTTCATCACCTAACTACAAGAAAAATATCAATAAGATTGAAAGAGTGTAGAGAAGATTTATAGGATATTGTCAGGTCTTCAGGGATTGAACTACAGGGAAAGATTAAACACATTAGTATAGAGTTCACGCTACGTGATCAGGGAGAAGAATGGCATGCACACCAAAGCCTTGGAATCAAGACTGGTTTATTGCTCTGGCCATCGCACTTGTATGGGCCCCCAGGGGCTGATGACAGGGCCCCGAGTCATTGGAGCATCAGCCTGGGATTGGCTGGTGTTTCTCCCAGAGTTTCCCCCATCTTCCTGACCTGTGGATGTCATTTGGGACAATGGTTGGTGTCACCCCCAGGTTGCCATGATTGCTGCATTCATTGGCCATTTTGCATGCTGGTCTATGTGCGTGTGCTGCTACATGACATCTCCAACCCCCCCCCCCCCCCCCCCCCATTGCCTTGGGTGGTTTTTCCCCATGTTACAGGGGAAGAGTAGGAACCAACTTATTACAGTCCAGATATGCTGGTTTCAGGCAGTCGACAGTAAGTCTCTTCCTTACCACCAAGGATGAATGTGTAAACATTGACCCTGTAGGGCTCCTTGTAGAGTTGTTGTTGGGGCAGCTGGTGTGTGCCCTTTCTCATGAATATGTACTTCCAAGTCTAAGACTCCACGACTACTATTTTTGGGCTGGCCGTGTGCTGGGGGATGCCACTGAACCAGGAACCCCATTTTTTGCAGCGTCCTTCATAGTTGATGTGGGGCAGTTTGGGCATTTATCAGGGGCCAGGAACTTCCCAGGGATGCTCAAAGGTGTTTTATAGACCATCTCAATCACTGAGGTGTTGAAGTCCTCCTTTGGTACAGTACAAATTCCCAACAGGACCCAAGGCATTTCATCCACCCAGTTGGGACCCTTGAGCAGCCAGGCCATCAAGGCTGACTTCAGGTGCCTGTGAAAGCACTCCACCAACCCATGGCTTGAGGGTGGTATGCCATCATGTGGTGGAGCTGTGTCCCCAGAAATTTAGCCAGTGCTGCCCAGAGGTGAATTGTGCTCCCCAAACAAAGTTGGGTTCTTTGGACACACTTAGCGCAGATTTCTGTGGTGGTATCAGCCAGCAGGACCACCTCATGGAGCAGTCAACCATGGACAGGAGGTACCTTGCCCACGGAAAATCAGTAATGGCCCCATTATGTTGATCTGTACATGGCTGAACCTGCGCAGCACTGGCTCAAAAGTCTATGTGGTGCTCTCATGAACCTGCACTTTGGAGGACTGACAGTTCATGCAGTTTTTGGCCCACTGGCTGACATGTTTAGAGGCCATGCCAGACAAACCTGCTGGCTGCCATTTTGACTGTAGTGCGGATTGCAGGGTTTGGATGGTTTCAAACCTGGGGTCTCCATGCAGCTGAAACGATGGGACGGGGGCTGCTGGTAGAAATATCACACAGCAGTTTCAGGTTATCTGGGCTGACAGGGACGTCTTCCACCCTGAGGCTGGAGACAGCTGTCCTAGAAATGGGGATCTCAGGGTCCTGCTGCTGTGCTTTAAGGGCCATGTAGTCAACCCCTTGGATCAGAGCATATACCAACTTGATCGCAGGATGTGACAGGATGTTGGCCACCATGTTGCTTTTCCCTGATATACATTGAATGTCTGTGGTAAATTTGGACACGTAGGACATGTCTCAGTTGTCAGACTATCAAGCATGTGATCGGTGAAGACCTTGACTTGTTGACCTTCCAAAAAGTAATGGAAATGTCTTAGCACTGGTCGAAAGCGCTGTATTTGAGCTCTTGTGTGGGGAGGGGGTGCAGAGGTGCCTGCTGAAAAAGACCAGGGGTTACCACTGGCCCTCGATGAGTTGTTCTAACAGGTCTCCTACTGCTGCGCTGGAGGTGTCGACACTTAGGGCAGTAGGTGCCTCTGGTCTGAGGTGGACCAGGAGGATGGCATTGGCCAGCATATCTTTGGCCGTCTGGAACACCCTGGAGGACTCCTTATCCCAAGCAATGTCTTTTCCCTTCTGGTCATCAAGGCAAAGTGTGGGCACATGATGCCGCTGCCGGTATGAACCTGTTGTAAAAGTTTATCATGTGGTGAATTCCTGCAGTCCTTTTGTGTGGTTTCATGAAGTGCCAGATCACCTCGACCTTCTCAGGTAGGGGTGTGTGCCATCCTTGTTAATTTTGTGCCTCAGGAAGTCAATGGTGTCCAGACTGAATTGGCATTTTGCAGGGTTGATGGTCAGCCCAAACTCGCTCAGCCAGGGGCACAGTAGTCTCGGAAGGGCAGCGTGGTCTTTGTAGTTGTGGCTGGTGATGAGGATATTGCCCAAATAGATGAACGCACATGGGAGGTCCTGGCCCACTGTGTCCATCAGCCGCTGGAATGTTTGTGCCCCTTTAGACTGAAGGGCATGCAGAGAAATTCAAATTCATGTCTGTAAGTCTTGGGGATGTCCTGGGGGTGAACTAAGATTTGGTGGTACCCCTGGATGTGGCCCACCTTGGAGAACATCCATGCCCCGTGCAGGTTGGCAGCAAAGTCTTCGATGTGGAGCACAGGATATCTGTCGGATGTGGTGGCCTAATTGAGGCAGTGGTACTTGCTGCATGGTCTCCAACTCTCTACTGATTTGGGTACCATGCGGAGGGGAGAGGCCCAGGGACTGTCCAAGCGCTGTACAATCCCCAGATCCTCCATTTTCTTAAACCCTTCCATGGCTGAATTTCAGGAGGGAGTTTGCATACCCTGGCGTGGAGTAGGGGGCCACTCAGTCAGAATGTGGTGCCTTACCCAGTGCTTTGGCTCAGCCATAGACAACTGTGGTGCCACTATCGAGGGGAACTCTGCCAGGATGTGGGTGAATTCGTTGTCTGAGTCCAGGTTGTTGAGGGGGGTTGGGCGCAAGTAGCTTGGCTTCCCCCAGAGGCAGTCTGAAAGACTTTGCCATGCACTAAGCATTGTCCCTTGAGGTCGACAAGCAAGTAGTGGGCCAGAAGGAAGTCAGCCCCAGGAATGGTTGGCCACTGCCACAAGGGTGAAGGTCTATGTGAAGTGGCTGTAGCTGAAACAAAGGGGGATGGTGTGGGGTCCCAAAAGTTCAAATGGAAGAGCTGTTGGCTGCCCTCAGTGCTGGGGACCTGCTTCAATTGCGGGTGTTGACCAGGAAATCCCTGCCCAACAGTGAGACCCAGACATAGAGGAGGCCATCACATGGGCAAAGGGCCGCAGTCATTAATGACAGATGGCCAGGGCGTTTCCTGGAAACCGGCAGGGTGGGCAGCATTGACAGGCTTCTGCACCCCATTGCTGATGAGAGTAGCAGAGCTGTCCCAGGGTGTTCACTTGCCTCTCTGCTGGCCTTGGTCTTGCAGGCAGTTGTTTGTGGGACCTACTGTTGTGGTCTATAACAGCGCTGATGTCCTTCTTCACTCTCCAGAGCACGTCCGCCCGGGCTGCAACCTTCCGAGCATCATCTGTGACCAAATGTCGAATATCCATATGCAGCTGCTCCAGAAAAATATGGTCAAAGCGAGCATCTCGCTCATTAGGGCAGACAGGGCCCTGTCCCCCCAATCCATCCATATACAGCAAATGGGCAATGAGCTCTCTCTGGGAGAGTCTGAAAATACAGGTTAGTAGCTCTTTGAGGGCTGTATATTTTCCTTGCTCTGGAAGCTGCCATTTAATCAAATCCATCTTAATCCATTTTAATTTGTATAAAGATTGGTAATCAGCATTTACTGTTATTCTCAAATACTTAATTTTATCTGACCATTTCAATTTTATATTTTTATATTCCGAATAATCTCCTTCCCCAACTGGTAATATTTCACTCTTATCCCAATTTACCTTGTATCCAGATAACTCCCCAAATTTCAGCAAGCAATCTTGCAAGTATTTCAAAGACCGTTCCGGTTCTGTCAAATAGACCAACACATCATCTGCAAATAAATTAATCTTGTATTCATCATCTGCAATTCTCATCCTTTTAATCTTATCATTCTGTCATATTGTCTGAGCTAACAGTTCAATAGCCAATGCAAACAGGGCTGGTGATGATGGACAACCTTGCCACGTCGACCGCATTAATTTAAATGGTAAAGAAATTTGGCCATTTGTCAGCACCCTAGCAATTGGGTGTTTATATAAAGCTTTAACCCAACCAATAAAATAAGTTAAATATCTCTAACACATTCTTATATATATAAAAAATTCCATTCAACCCTATCAAAACCATTGGGTGGTTGGGTTGCTGTCTAAATGCATTGACCAATGTGATCGATCTAAGAATATTATCAGATGCATTTCTATTCTTAATAAAACCTGTTTAATCTACAAGTATCAACTGAGGTAAATATTTAGCAAGTCTATTCTCTAATACTTTCGCCATGATTTCATAATCTACATTTAGTAAAGAAATAGGCCTATACAAAGATACTTTCAATGGATCCCTATCTTTCTTTAAAATCACAGTAATTATAGCACTCGAACAAGATTTTGGTAACCCCTGGTCCTCAGTTATTTGCTGTAGAACATCTCCAAATACTAAGGATAAATCTTTATAAAATACTTTATAAAATTCATCTGAAAATCCATCATCCTCCAGTGACATCCCATTCAACATCTCTTGTATAGATTATTTAATCTCAAAATCTGTAAATGGAACTTTTAATTCCCTAACCTCCTCCTCTCCTAAAACAGGCAAATTTAATTGAGATAAATAAGAATCAATCGAACCAGCTTCCTGCTTTCCCTCAGAAGTATATAATTGTTGATAAAATGAGTAAAACTTGTCATTAATTTCCTGAGGTTTATAGGTAACTATTGAATTTTTTAAACAGCATTAATAATTTGTGATGTCTGTTCAGTTTTTAATTGCCATGCTAACACCTTATAAGCCCTCTCACCTAATTCATAATAACATTGCTTAGATTGACTAATTAAACACTCATATTGATAGGTTTGTAGTGTATTATAACGTAGTTTCAACTTCGCTAAAGCTGCCTTTTTATCTTCTGTAACATTTTTTTGAGATTCCTTTTCCAACTCAGTAATTTGTTTTCCAATGTTAAGCTTTCCACCACATATTGGTTTTTTTAAACTTTCGTAGCATAAATAATAATTTGCCCATGCAAATATGCTTTCAAAGCATCCCATAATACAATAGTACTACTTACTGTATTAATATTCTCAGCCATCTGTTCCTTAACAAAAGTTACAAAATCTGGTTTCTTCAATAGCATTGTATTAAACTGCCTTCTGGACTTGCACAAGAGAAAAACAACATAGAATGATCTGATATGACCCGGCTTTTATATTCGGCTTAGAGAACTCTACCTTGTAAATGTGCTGATGCCCAAAAAAAATCTATTCTAGAAAATGAATCATATGGAAATATTGTTATGTTATGTTATGTTACTAACATCACTTTTAACTACAATCATATCTTTCTTCATAGAAGTCATCTCTTCACACATTGTTCATTTTAGTTTTCACTTCCATAATCCTTGATTTATCTGAGTAGACATCTGCATTGACATGTTTTCCATTTGATGAGCAATCCCTTCCAATATTGTAAACACAGAATCCAGTCCAGGTTTCATCACTTCCCTTGAGGCCTACCTTCTCTGATCTCAATCCCCATATATTCTTCCTATGTTGATTCCAATAGCACTGAGCTCTCCTCCTCTTCTGACACAATGGTTCCTCTTCCAGTGCGGCTGTGGGTCTGGAAACCCATTGACAGCGTGCCGACCTCGTCAGCCCACTGTCTTTCGGGTTCCCCCACAGCCCACACCTTCTCTAGTAAATCCTGGACTCACTACACACCGCGCATGCACGGAAGAGTCACCGACTGTGCAGGTGTGTCCTCCGAGAATACACTGCACGCCCCCAGACCACCAGACATTACTGCGGGTTCATGTGTCTGTCTCCGCTTGGCCAATCCACCTGGGCATGAGTCAGGGCCAACTGAGCTCATCGCAGAACCGGTGCCATCTTGCGGACGAGCAATCGGTGCCGGTGTAATACTCAACCGAGCAGGGTTACTTTGAGGCTTGGGAACTCCACTCGACAACTCCGTGGCTTCAACTTGGTAGGTAGGCCTCAATTCTTCAACATTTTTATAGGGTAATTTCTTCCCTAACTGAGTTTTTGATTTTTATCATGTTTTTAGCCATTTCAATCCTCCACTATTCCAAAATCTGTAAAAACTATTTTTAACCACTTTTATAGGTTTTTAAATCTCGGGTATTTATGTCTAACTGGGGAAAAGTGGAACTGCACATCTTCCCTCTATGCCATCTTGCCACCCACCCCCCCTCATTTCCTATTTCCGTATTGTAATTGTTAAATGGTTATATTTTTATTTCATTCGTTGAAAAGGGACAATTTTCTATTGTTTTCATCTCCATTTGATTCCATATCTTTAAATATTTATTATTAACAGTAAAAGAAAAAAAGTTTATTTTGATATAAAGGTGTTTTGTGCAAAATGTTACCTTTCCCACCTATTTCAGAATCTATTTTATTCCATAATTCAATTAAATGTTTCAATATTGGTTGTTCCTTATTACCAATTAATAATTTAGTATTCCATGTATAAATAAATTCTTGGATAGATTTTTTTATCTATTTTAGTTAATTCTATTTTAGCCCACATTAAAGATTTCTCAGTCAAACATTCCATTAATAAATTTCAACTGAGTATCTTTATAATAATTGTGAAAATGAAGTTGTAAACCTCCTAATTCAAATTTCCAAGTTAATTTCAGCAAATATACTGTTACCATTTTCCCTTTCCACAAAAAATTCCTAATTATTGAATTTAAATCCTTAAAAAAAATTTTGAGGTCTATTACAAGGAATAGTTTGAAAAAGATGTTGAATCCTTGGAAAAAATATTCTTTTTAATACAATTCACACTATCTATAAAAGTTAAAGGTAAATCATCCATCTATTCAAATCCTCTTTAATTTTATTAAATTATGGTAAATAATTCAACTTATAAATTATCCATATTTTTATCAATTTTAATACCTAAATATTTAATTCCAGTATCTGACCACCAAAATTGAACTTTTTTTTACTTTGAGTATTATCTTCCACAACCAAAAGCATAATTTTCAATTAATTGTGTATCCTGATATTTCACCATATTCCTTTAATACAATGAACACAAAGAATTGTCAGGATCTACTATATAAATCAAAACATCATCAACAAATAAATTAATCTTACATTCATCAGTATTAACTTTAATTCCATTAATATTAATATCTTGTCTTATTAATTGTGCTAAAGGTTTGATTGCATAAACAAAGAAGATATTTGTCACCACTTTAGCAGAAGGATTTTTCATAGTTTTAATCCACCTAATAAATACTGATCCAAATCCAAATGTTTCTAACACCTTAAATTAAAAAACTCCATTCTAATGGAGAATGGGGAACATGAAAGCTAGTTGGATCGGGCTACTGCTGCTCGGAGGGCAACAGAGTCAGCGTTTCCCAAGCCGACCATTGGAGGAGGGGCGAGGAGAGACTGCTGGAGCATTAAGTATTTAAATTCTTGATTTAGCTTCGCGGGCCTAGTTGGATCGGGCTGCTGCTGCTCGGAGGGCAACAGAGTCAGCGTTTCCCAAGCCGACCATTGGAGGAGGGGCGAGGAGAGACTGCTGGAGCATTAAGTATTTAAATTCTTGATTTAGCTTCGCGGGCCTAGTTGGATCGGGCTGCTGCTGCTCGGAGGGCAACAGAGTCGGTGTTTCCCAAGGTGACCGTTGGAGGAGGGACGAGGAGAGACTGCTAGAGCAGTAAGTAAATTGCCTGAGGGCCAATAAAATAAAAAGAGTGAAAGGTGAGGGAGCGGCCAGCAAGGAGCGGCCAGCGAGGAGCAGCTCAGTGAGTGAGTGGGGCAGTGAAGGAGTGAAGACTTGAGACTTTGGCTCGAGAGACTTAGGTGCAGAGAGGCTGAGACACAGGTAAAGAGGTAAGTCTCTTTTTTTTCTTTTTTCATTTAACTCAATCGTGGGTGGTCATTTTAGACATGGCAGGTGAGCTCAGTCCCATGCCATGCTCATCTTGTGCTATGTGGGAACTCAGGGTGACTGACAGTGTCCCTGGGAACTACGTGTGCAGGAAGTGTGTTCAGCTGCAATTCCTGATTGACCACATGACGGCACTGGAGCTGTGCATGGACTCGCTCTGGAGCATCCGGGATGCTGAGGATTTGGTGGATAGCACCTTTAGTGAGTTGATCACACCACAGCTTCATAGAATTGAGGGAGATAGAGATTGGGTGACCAAAGTTAAGAGTAAGAACAGGAAGGTAGTGCAGGAGTCTCCTGTGGTCAGCTCCCTGAAAAACAGATATTCCGCTTTGGATGTTGTTTGCGGAGATGGCCCAGCAAGAGAAGGCAGTGGTAGCCAGGGTCAGGGCACTGTGAGTGGCTCTGCTGTGCAAGAGGGCCGGAAAAAGAGTGGTAGGACAATAGTCATTGGGGATTCAATTGTAAGGGGAATAGACAGGAGCTTCTCTGGCTGTAAATGGGACTCCCGGTTGGTGTGTTGCCTCCTGGGTGCAAGGGTCAGGGATATCACGGAGCGGGTGCAGGGCATTCTGGATGGGGAGGGTGAACAGCCAACTGTGGTTGTCCATGTTGGTACCAACAACATAGGAAAAAACCGGGAAGAGGTCCTACAAGCAGAATTCAGGGAGCTTGGAAGGAAGTTAAGGAGTAGGACCTCTAGGGTAATAATCTCTGGTTATTGCCAGTGCCACGAGCTAGTCAGAGTAGGAATTGAAGGATAGATAGAATGAATATGTGGCTTGAACAGTGGTGTAGGAGGGAAGGGTTCAGATTCTTGGGGCATTGGAATCGATTCTGGGGCAGATGGGATCAGTTCAAACAGGACGGTCTCCATCTGGGCAGGGCTGGGATCAATGCCCTCGAGAGAGCGGTAGTGCTGTTGGGGAAGGTTTAAACTAATGTGGCAGGGGCATGGGATCAGGAGTAGAGAGACGGAGGGGTTTAGCATGAGGGAAGAAGTCTGAGATAGGAGGGTGAAAAGCAAAAGAGGCAGGCAGGTAACCTCTGGGCAAAAATGTAAAAGGCCCACTTTATAGCATTATGGTGATAGCATTAAGGCTCTGATAAAAACAAGCTTGAAGGCCTTGTGTCTTAATGCAAGGAGTATTCGTAATAAGGTGGATGATTTGAATGTGCAGATAGCTGTAAATGACTATGATATAGTTGGGATCACAGAGACATGGCTTCAAGGGGACCAAGGCTAGGAGCTTAACATTCATGGATTTTCAATATTCAGCAGAGACAGACGGAAAGGAAAAGGAGGTGGGGTAGCATTGTTGGTTAGAGAGGAGTTAAAAGCAATAGAAAGGAAGGATGTTAGCTTGAATGATGTGGAATCAATGTGGGTAGAACTGCAAAATGCAAGGGGGCAGAAGACGTTAGTGGAAGTTATATCTTTGGCTTGGCTTCGCGGACGAAGATTTATGGAGGGGGTAAAAGTCCACGTCAGCTGCAGGCTCGTTTGTGGCTGACAAGTCCGATGCGGGACAGGCAGACACGGTTGCAGCGGCTGCAGGGGAAAATTGGTTGGTTGGGGTTGGGTGTTGGGTTTTTCCTCCTTTGCCTTTTGTCAGTGAGGTGGGCTCTGCGGTCTTCTTCAAAGGAGGTTGCTGCCCGCCAAACTGTGAGGCGCCAAGATGCACGGTTTGAGGCGTTATCAGCCCACTGGCGGTGGTCAATGTGGCAGGCACCAAGAGATTTCTTTAGGCAGTCCTTGTACCTTTTCTTTGGTGCACCTCTGTCACGGTGGCCAGTGGAGAGCCCGCCATATAACACGATCTTGGGAAGGCGATGGTCCTCCATTCTGGAGACGTGACCCATCCAGCGCAGCTGGATCTTCAGCAGCGTGGACTCGATGCTGTCGACCTCTGCCATCTCGAGTACTTCGACGATAGGGATGAAAGCGCTCCAATGGATGTTGAGGATGGAGCGGAGACAACGCTGGTGGAAGCGTTCTAGGAGCCGTAGGTGATGCCGGTAGAGGACCCATGATTCGGAGCCGAACAGGAGTGTGGGTATGACAACGGCTCTGTATACGCTTATCTTTGTGAGGTTTTCAGTTGGTTGTTTTTCCAGACTCTTTTGTGTAGTCTTCCAAAGGCGCTATTTGCCTTGGCGAGTCTGTTGTCTATCTCATTGTCGATCCTTGCATCTGATGAAATGGTGCAGCCGAGATAGGTAAACTGGTTGACCGTTTTGAGTTTTGTGTGCCCGATGGAGATGTGCGGGGGCTGGTAGTCATGGTGGGGAGCTGGCTGATGGAGGACCTCAGTTTTCTTCAGGCTGACTTCTAGGCCAAACAGTTTGGCAGTTTCCGCAAAGCAGGACGTCAAGTGCTGAAGAGCTGGCTATGAATGGGTAACTAAAGCGGCATCGTCTGCAAAGAGTAGTTCACGGACAAGTTTCTCTTGTGTCTTGGTGTGAGCTTGCAGGCGCCTCAGATTGAAGGGACTGCCATCCATGCGGTACCGGATGTAAACAGCGTCTTCATTGTTGGGGTCTTTCATGGCTTGGTTCAGCATCATGCTGAAGAAGATTGAAAAGAGGGTTGGTGTGAGAACACAGCCTTGCTTCACGCCATTGTTAATGGAGAAGGGTTCAGAGAGCTCATTGCTGTATCTGACCCAAGAGGTTGGGGATGGCATTAAACAGGAAATTGGAAATTCGTGCAACAAACGCAAGGCAGTTATAATGGGTGACTTTAATCTCCATATAGACTGGATGAATCAAATTGGTAAGGGTACTGCAGAGGACGATTTCTTAGAAGGTATACGAGATAATTTTCTAACCCAGTATGTTGAAGAACCAATGAGGGAACAAGCTATTCTAGACTGGGTTCTGAGTAATAAGGAAAGGTTAGTTAACAATCTTGTTGTGCAAAGCCCTTTGGGCAAAAGTGACCACAATATGGTGGAATTTTACATTAGGATAGAAAGTAACAGGGTTAATTCTGAACTCAGGTTCTGAACTTAAAGAAGGGTGACTTTGAGGGTATGAGATGCAAATTGATTGTTAGATTGGCAAATGTTACTTAAAGGATTAACTGTAGAAAGGCAATGGCAAGCATTTAAGGATCACATGGATGAAATACAGAGTTTGTTCATCCCGGTTTGAAGAAAGAATAACTCAAGGAGGGTAGTACATCCTTCGATAACAAGGGAAATCAGGGAGAGTATCAAGTGTAAAGAGAAAGCGTATAGACTAGCCAGGAAAGACAGAATACCAGAGGATTGGGAGAAATTCAGAGTTCTACACAGGATGACAAAGGGATTAATCAGGAAAGGCAAAAGAGATTATGAGAAAAAGTTGGCAGAGAACATAAAAAATGACTGCAAAAGTTTTTATAGATATGTAAAGAGAAAGAGACTAGTAAAGACAAATGTGGGTCCCTTGCAGTCAGAAAAAGGTGAATTGGTCTTGGGGAACAAGGACATGGCAGACCAATTAAAAACTACTTTAGTTCAGTCTTCACTAGGGAAAATATGAATAATCTTCAGGAAATAATAGGGAACCATGGGGCTAATGTGATGGAAGGACTGGAGAAAATGTGTGTAAGTTATGAGGTTGTGTTGGATAAATTGAAGGGATTAAAGGCAGACAAGTCCCCAGGGCCAGATGGTCTGCATCCCAGAGTGCTAAAGGAAGTAGCCCATGAAATAGTGGATGCATTGTTGATAATTTTTCAAAACTCTTTAGATTCTGGAGTAGTTCCTGAGGACTGGAGGGTGGCTAATGTAACTCCACTTTTTAAAAAGGGAGAGGAAGAGAAATCATGGAATTATAGACCGGTTAGCTTGACATCAGTAGTGGGGAAAATGTTAGAGACAGTTATTAAAGATGTGGTTGCTGCACATCTGGAAAATGGTGAATTCATTGGTCAGAGCTAGCATGGTTTTATGAAGGGAAAATCGTGTCTGACTAATCTTATTGAATTTTTTGAGGATGTAACTAGTAGAGTGGATAGGGGAGAACCAGTAAATGTGGTTTACCTGGATTTTCAGAAGGCTTTTGATAAGGTCCCATACAGGAGATTACTATACAAACTTAAGGCACACGGCCCAGAGGATATGGTATTGAGGTGGTTAGAGAATTGGTTGACAGATATGAAGCAAAGAGTAGGAATAAACGGGTAGTTTTCGGAATGGCAGTCAGTTACTAGTGGGGTACCACAAGGCTCAGTGCTAGAACCCTAGTTATTTACGATATATATTAATGATTTAGATGAGGAAATAGAAAACAGCACTTCCAAGTTTGCAGACGACATGAAGCTGGGTGGGATTTTAAACTGTGTAGAGGCTGTTAAGAGTGTGCAGGGTGACTTGGACAGGTTGGGTGAGTGGGTAAATGCATGGCAAATGCAATATAATGTGGATAAGTGTGTGCTTATCCACTTTGGAGAAAAGAATGGGAGGGCTGAGTACTATCTTAATGGTATCCAATTAGGAAAAGGGGAGATGCAAAGAGACCTGGGTGTCGCTGTGCATCAGTCATTAAAAGTGGGCATGCAGGTGCAGCAAGCAGTAAAAAAAGGCGAATGGTATGTTGGCGTTCATATCAAGAGGATTAGAGTACAGGAGCAGAGAGGTATTGATGCAGTTGTATAGGGCCTTGGTGAGACCTCACCTGGAGTATTGTGTTCAGTTTTGGTCTCCTTATCTGAGGAAGGACATCATTGACATGGAGAGAGTGCAGAAAAGGTTTACCAGATTGATACCAGGGATGGCGGGACTTGCATATGAAGAAGGGCTAGAATGACTGGGCTTGCACTCGCTGGAGTTTAGATGATTAAGAGGAGATTTAATAGAAATGTTCAAAATTCTTAAAGGATTTGACAGGCTAGATGCAGAAAGATTGTTCTCAATGTTGAGCAATGTTCCCAATGTTGACTTTCCCTTTAAGGATAAAGGGGAAGTCCTTTAGGACTGAGATAAGGAAGAATTTTTTCACTCAGAGGGTGGTGAATTTATGGAATTGTCTGCCACAGGAAGTGATTGAGGCCAGTTCCATAGCTATATTTAAGAGAGAGTTAGATTTAGCACTTGTGACTAGGGGGATCAGGGGGTATGAAGAGAGAGATGGAACAGGGTACTGAGTGGATGAGCAGTCATGATCAAAATGAATTGTGGTGTAGGCTTGAAGGGCCAAATGGCCTACTCCTACACCTATTTTCTATGTTTTCTATGTTTAATCTATCAAACATCTTTTCAGTGTCTAGTGATAAAACCATTGCTAAATCAGATTTCTTCTGAAAACCATGAATTAAACTAATTAACTTCACAATAATATCTGAAGAATACCATTTTTTAACAAATCCAGGTTGATCTAAATGAATTAAATTTGGTAAATATTTAGTCAACCAATTAACTAAAATTTTATAATCAACATTTAGTAATGAAATTGGTCTATAAGATTCGGTCTTTAACTCTATCTTTACTGTTATAATTGCATTAGAAAAAGACTCTGGTTAAAAAATGGGCTTCAATTGCCTGTTTCAATACCCCAGGGAAAACTCAAACAAACGCAGGGAGAATTTACCAACTCTTTACAGTCAGTGCAGGATTCGAACCCCAGTTCCGATTGCTGATGCTGTAAGTGTTACACTAACCTTGCTGCCCCATAATGATATTTTGATGGCCATAAATTCTTGCTTGCTGCAGCCAAACAGGTGCTTCATATTAAATTGCAAGAGGAAACAAGTTTCAAAAGATACTATACTGCAAAAGAATGAGGTGGTCTTACAATAGTGCAAGCAGTTCTCTTGTGCTGTCTGAACAATCCTTGATTAATGTAACAGAGGTTCAAGAGCTTTGTGTAAATTAAAATTTACATATACAGCATGGTAACAGGCCATTTCAGCCCACGATTCCGTGCCACCCAATTTACACCTAATTCCGCTATAACTACCAGTACGTTTTGAATGGTGGGAGGAAA
This sequence comes from Narcine bancroftii, assembly GCF_036971445.1. Lineage (NCBI taxonomy): Eukaryota > Metazoa > Chordata > Chondrichthyes > Torpediniformes > Narcinidae > Narcine > Narcine bancroftii. The sequence continues at coordinate 67,399,324 of NC_091475.1, read as the reverse complement.
CCAGAGGCCCTGGGGAAACCCACACAGACACAGGAAGAATGTACAAATTCCAGACAGACAGCGTGGGATTCGAATCCCAATCATTGGCGCTGTAAAGGCGTTGACAGCGCGGAATTCAAACCCAGGTCCCAGTCACTGGCGCTGTAAAGGCGTTGACAGCGCAGGATTCATGTCAGTGCTGTAAAGGTGTTGACAGTGTGGGATTCGAATCCCAGATCTCGGGCACTGACACTGTAAAGGTGTTGACAGCATGGGATTCGAATCCCAGATCTCGGACACTGACGCTGTAAAGGCATTGACAGCATGGGATTCGAATCCCAGATCTCGGACACTGACGCTGTAAAGGCGTTAATGGACAGCGCAGGATTCGGGGGGTGGTCTGTCGTCATGTCAGCTGCCTTCTTGCTGCAGCGCATCACTGGATGTCTTCAAGTGGAAGAAATAACAGAAATCTGGTCATTCCAAGCACTGTTTATAAAAAAAAAAACCCTGGTATCTGTCACCTATGGAAGATGCCAGAGAAGAGTTTGCTGGTTGCTTAAGATTTGCTCTTACAATACCTAACTAATACACCTGCATTAAGAATAAACAGTTTAAAAAAAAGAAACACAGAAGTACTGTAGTGGCACTACAGAAAGAAATTAGAAAAGCTAAAAGAAGGTATGAGGGAGGTGGCTATAGCAAGCTGGGTGAAAATAAATTCAAAGGGTTTCTACAAATATGTAAATAGCAAAAGGAATGTGAGAGATAACATTGGTCCAATAGAGAATCAGAAAAGACAAATGTGTGTGGAGCCAAAAGAGATGGGGTAGATCTTGAACAATTTATTTTCCTCAGTATTTACTGAGGTGAAGGATATTGAACTGTGCAGGGTAAAGGAAGCAAAGGGGGTAAATATGGAGACTATTAAGAAAGAGGTAATACTGGAGCTTTTGAAACATATAAAGGTGAATAAGTCTCCAGTTCCTGATAGGATTTTCGCCAGAACCTTGAGAGAAGTTAGTGAGGAAATATGAAGCCTCTGGCAGTGATTTTTCAAATGTCATTAGAGACGGGTGCCTTGTGCATGCGGTTCCTTTGTTTAAAAAGGGTTCAAGGAGAAAGCCTAGCAATTATCGGCCTGTAAGTTTGACATCTTTGGTAAGTAAATTGATGGAAAGCATTCTTAGAGATAGTATATGAAGGGACAGAGTCTGATCAGGGACACTCAACATGGATTTGTGCGTGGAAGGTCGTGTTTGACCAATCTTGCTAAGTTTTTGAAGAGGTGACTAGGAATGTTGATGCAGGTAGAGCGATGGTTGTTGTCTATATGGACTTCAGTGAGGCCTTTGATAAGGTTCCACATGGGAGGTTAGTTAGGAAGGCTAAGTCCTTGGGTATTAATTTGGAGATAGTCAAATGGATTCAACAGTGGCTGGAAGGAAGGTGCCAGAGAGTAGTAGTAGATAATTGTTTGTCAGGATGGAGGCCAGTGACAAGCGGTGTACCTCAGGGTTTGGTAATGGGACCACTGCTGTTTGTCATATATATTAATGATCTGGAGGATGGGGACAGTAAATTGGATTAGTAAATATGCAGATGATACTAAAATAGGGGGAATTGTGGATGATGAAGAAGCTTTTCAAAGATTGCAGAGGGACTTGAACTGCTTAGAGGAGTGGGCAGAAAGATGGCAGAAGGAATTTAATGCTGATAAGTGTGAGCTGCTTCATTTTGCAAAGAATAATCAAAGCAAGACATATGTAGTAAATGAGAGGGCATTGAAGAATGCAGTGGAGCAGAAAGATCTAGGAATAACGGTGCATTGTTCCCTGAAGGTAGGAGCGCATGTGGATAGGGTGGTGAAGAAGGATTTTAGTATGCTTGCCTATATAAATCAGTGCATAGAATGTAGGAGTTGGGAAGTAATGATGAAACTGTACAAGGCAATGGTGAGGCCAAATTTAGAGTACTGTGTGCAGTTCTGGTCACCAATTTATAGGAAGGATATTAACAAGTAGAGAGAGTGCAGAGAAGATTTACAAAAATGTTGCCTGGAATACAAGGAGAGATTGAGCAAATTAGGTCTTTATTATTTGGAATGTAGAAGGCTGAGAGGGGATTTGATAGAGGTGTTTAAGATGATGACAGCAATAGATAGAATTGATGTGGAAAGTCTTTTCCCATTGAGAGTGGGAGAGATTGATACAAGAGGTCATGGATTGAGAGTTGACAGGCAAATGTTTAGGAGTAACATGAGAGGGAACTTCTTTACTCAGAGTGGTTACTGTGTGGAATGACCTTCCAGGAAAGGTGGTGGAGGCAGGGTCAATTTCATCATTTAAGAAAGAGTTAGATAAGTATATAGATGGGAGGGGGATGGAGGGATATGGGCGGAGTGCTAGTAAGTGGGATTAGAGGAGGGTACTTGGATCAGTGCAGACGAGTAGGGTCAAATTGGCCTGTTTCCATGCTGTAATTATTATATGGTTAAGTTCCAGCGAACCAGCTGCCGAACATCACGACGCAGTGATATCATTGGGGCATGTGATATGGGGTTTTAAAAAGGTTATGCACATCTGTAACGTAAACAGTTTTGTTTTAACTTCCTCTCAACTGCGACTTGTAACTCTTTCCTCGTGAATTACCCACTGCGACATCAATGGCTCCAATTGCTAACTACGACGGGCCCAAAACAAAATTTTGCACCAGCACAGCAGTATCCCCAAAACTGCCTGCCTTCTGATCATCGCACCTGAAGTCTGGTTCAGATAAGCAGAGACACAATTCCACAACAGAAAATTAGAGGTGGATACCACCAAGTATTACCTTGTGGTGAGTGCCTTGGACCACAACCAGGACACAGCTGGCTACATTTGGAATTTCCTTTGGGAACCACCACCACGCAGCAAGTATGAGGAGCTGAAAGCATTCCTCCTATGTATTTATGGGCTCTCCTGGTGTGAGCAAGCTGCACGGCTCCTCCACATCGACGGTCTGGGAGACTGCACCCTTTCAGATCTTATGAGTGACATGTTGGCACTAGCAGACTGCCACAAGCCATGTTTGCTCTTTGAACAACTATTTCTAGATTATTTGCCAGTAGACATCTGCTTCATGTCATCCAACAAGGATTTCAGTGACCATCAAGCAATGGCTGCACAGACAGACAGACAACCTGTGACACGTGAAGCAGCAGGGTATGAAGCCCATTGAAATGAATGCTGCGCCATGCCCCAAGGCACCGAACCTTAGAGTCCCAGTGGTGAGAACACTGTCTCCACCAGCCAGGTGTGACTCCGAGACTAGCAGCTGGTACTTTATCACTAACGTTGGGGTGGTAAGCCACCATATTTTGGCCCAAGAACTGCCTGTATGTGCCAGAGCCCATTGACTGCTGTCTGAAATGTGGTGCCTTTTGAAGCAGGAGTTGGGCATTATATGCAGGTCAGAGAGCCCATGGGTGTCACCGTTGCATATGGTGCCCAAAGCCACAGAAGGCTGGAGACGCTGCAGCGATTACAGATGCCTAAATCATGCAATATCAGCAGACGCTATCCTGTGCCCCACAAACAAGACTTTATAGCAAATCTTTATGCAGCCAGGATTTTCTCAAAAATAGATTTGGTGTATGGTTACCACCAAATACCTATTCACCCAGAAGATGGAGCTGCTCAGAAGACTAACAATAACATTACTGATAATTAACCACCACCCCCCCACCCCCCAACTTTGTTGATAAAGCTTCTGACCAGGGTGTCTCTTACTAAGTCACTTTAAGGGAGTCACCCCAACAGATCTTCATCCTGGGCTGTTTCACACAACATTATTCAAACACCTGTTGTGAGCAAAGCCCAACCAAGCCAACTCTGCTGGCTGAATATTTGCTCTCACCTTCACCAAAGATTTAGGTGTTACTTCAGAAAACATTTACAATTTTAAACTTGCGTATTTTTTACTTATTCTTTCATTCTTATTTATTTTCCACAATATTTTTGCTGGTTGCTTGAATTCTGGATACCAGGGTTTCTACTGTATGCAAGTAGACATTGATGCCCAAGATGCTCAAAGCAAGGTGTTACTTCCCATGCAATATTTGAGCATTTGCAAGTTTTATTGGTCTATGGCACTGATTGAAAATGATGGCTTTCATATTTTCTCACAAGCTAGGAAGTCAAATTTTTTTAAAAAGATAAAATTTTAAATTTAAACATACAGTAACTGGTCTATTTGGCTGAAAAGTCCATGCCACCCAGTCAATCTACACTCTGGCTCATTTCAAGTGGTGGGGGGGGTGGGGGGGAAGGGAGAATGTTCAAACTCCTTACAGACAGGGCTGGATTTGAACCCCAGTCCCGATCTCTGGTGTTGTGCTATCCATTATGTCAGGCTCAGTTGACCTAATAAGTCAATGCCTCATAAAAATCCCCTTGATACCTGCCTCACCAATCTCCTTTTAACCTACTTGCTTACCCATGCCCATTAACAATTACCCAGGCAATTTACAGGGACAAATTAACCTTCTATCACATCTCAGGCTATCGGACAAGACCTTAGGGAGTCCCATAGTTTCACAAGGGAAATGTACATACTCCATATAAAAGGTGCCAGGGATCAGGATTAGACCCAGGTCAGTGCGTAGCTGTACCATTTAACAGGCTACTCAACTACTTGTCAAATGCACTGATTTTTGGGGAGGAGGGCAGAGAACCAGAATGTCAAGAAAACCTGTCTCTAGTGGTTTTTGCTGAGGATTAATATAAAAGGTTTCTGCTTCCACAACTGAACTCCAGTTCAATTCCAGAGTAAGAGCTTTGCTGCGTGACTTGACTCAAAACATTAACAAACAAAGGCTGCAACTGAGGTCTCCAGTAAAAGCAGCAACAATCGTCCATGGCAAACAAACCAGGTTACAAAGCCTCAGAGAAGTTCCCAAGAAAAGGTGAAACATAGACAATGGTTTCAAGCCCAAAGGTCAAAATGCATGTGGCTTTATCAGTGGCAGATATGCTCCTGAAGGACTTCTTAGTTTAACAGAGGAATTATGTCATGCAAACAATTGTTTTCATTCTCCATGCTGGGAGAGGAATGCTTATTCACTGTGCTACTTGAAATAGAATGCACTTTCCAGGTTGAATTATTTCACTGTAAAATTTCCTTTTGGAATTTTGTTAGCAGTGATGTTACACTTTCCATTCAATGATATCAATCTTCATGTAATGAAGTTTAAAGATAGAGATGAGATCACACTGGTTCAAAGTGCACCTGTTGTTGACCAGCCACAACCTTACTTCTCACAGCACTCCTTATTCTCCAGTTGCTCACTTCAAAGGGCAACTCATACTTAATATTCCAATGCTGGCAGTCTGCCACAGATGCTTCAATAAATTCTTTCCTTGTTTTGAAAACTGACACAGACAGATCACTGTCAGTTCATAACATGGAATTAATTGTCCACTGATGCCTCCATGAAATAAAGACTACAATATTATCAGAACCCTGGGTGTCAAAATATTACCAGAACCCTGCGCGTCATATTCCAAGCCAAATCAAATGAGGATAAATAGTCTAAAATGTTACAAAACGCTGAAAATGACCAACAGTGAGAAAAAGATAAAGTAGGTATGCTTTCATCTCCGGTTGCAATTGTCTTGACTAACAGGGCAATTTTAGAAGATGAAGCATCACAAGGGACAATAAAAAATTCCTCATAAAACACACAGGGCACCATTCAACCGACTTGGACCATTCCCTCCGAGAATGAGAATGGTGTCATCAAGGATCCTTTACTTGCCCTGTCATTCAGTTCTGATAGCTTCTTCCTTAAAAGTTGGATAAGCAGATGGAAATTATTACTAACAAGGTTGCTTGAGATTTTTTTATGTAATTATTTGATTGAATGACAGCTGTAAATGTGATAGGCTATAATTAATCCAATTGCATATCCAATCTCTGCACAGAATATATTTTTTAAATCCATGATGTTGAGCGCTAAATTGTGAAAAGCCTTTTTGAAAATGAATACCTATTTGAACTCCAATATTCTGGACACATCTGCTAAATCAAGAGCTTTATCCTTGTGGGGTTTATGGCCCTGAAGCAAGGCTTTTAAAACATGGGGGGGCTTTGTTTCAGAAACATAATCCAGCATGATGGAGAAGATTCCTAGCTATCTTGAAAAGCTTGGATTTGTATAACCAAATAACAAATACAGTATGGGCACAGGCCATCTCAACCCCTTTAGTCCGCACTGATTTTAAGTAAACTCCAGTAGTCCCACCTACCTGGCCCCTGTCCATAACCCTCCAACCCCCTCATATCCATGCACTCATCCAACCTCCTCTTAAATGACAAATTGGACCCTGCTGCAACCACCTCTTCCAGAAGGTCATTCAACTCAGCCACCACTCTCTGAGTGAAGAAGCTTCCTCTCTTGTTACTCCTAAACTTTTGTCCCCTAACCTTTAACTTATGACCCCTCATTCCAATCTCACCTACCCTCAAGGGGAAGAGCCTATTCGCATCTACTCTATATATCCCCCTCATAATTTTAAATACCTCTATCAAATCCCCCCTCAACCTTCTAGGCTCCAATGAATAAAGATCCAGTCGACTCAATGTTTCTTTGTATTCTAGATACTGCAATCCAGACAACATTTTAGTAAATCTTCTCTACACCCTCTCTACCTTATTGATATCGTTCCTATAATTTGGGCACACAGTATTCCAAATTTGGCCTCACCAATACCTTGAACAGTCTCAACATCACCTCCAAGCTCCTATATTCTATGCTTTCATTTATAAAGGCCAGCATAACAAAAGCTTTCTTCACCACCCTATCTACATGAGAATCCACTTTCAAAGAATGATGAACCGTTATTCCAAGATCTCCCTGTTCCTCTGCATTCCTCAATGCCCTCCCCTTCACTGTATATGTCCTGTTTTGATTATTCTTCCCAAAATGAATCACTTTACACTTATCTACATTAAACTCCATCGGCTACCTTTCAGCCCATTCTTCTAAACAGTCCAAATCCTTCTGCAGTCCCCGAAACCATCTTCACTATCCACAACTCCCCCTATTTTTGTATCATCTGCATATTTACTCACCCAATTTACCACTCCATCATCCAAATAATTAATGTAAATGACAAACAACAAGAGACCCAACACCAATCTCTGAGGCACACCGCTCATCACCGGCCTCCATCCTGACAGACATTTGTCCACCATCTCTCTTTGGTGCCTATTTTCTAGCCACTGTTGAACCCATCTGACTATCTCAACATTTATTCCTACCACCTGAACCTTCCTCACCAACCTTCCACGTGGAACCTTATCGAAGGCCTTACTGAAATCCATATAGACCACATCTACTGCTCTACCCTCATCAACCTTCCTAGTTACTTCCTCAAAAAATTCAACTAGATTTTTCAAACCCATGTTGGGTGTCCCTGATCAGTGCCTTCTAGATATTTATACATATTTAAGAATACTTTCTATTAGTTTACAATGGATTTATCAGGGTCAGCCCACAGAAATTTCTGTGGGGGAGGTCACATCCAACAAACTGAAGTTTTTTGAGGAAGTGACAAAGTGGATTGATGAGGGTAGTGTCTTTAGATCGGGTTTAGTGAAGCATTTGACAAGGTGCCTCATTGTAAGATGATACAGAAGAATGTGGCACACAGGATCAACAGAGGCTTGTTCAAATGCATTCAAAATTGGTTTACCAGAGAACGCAGAGGGCTGTCCTTGCAGGGTGTCCTTCTGACTGATTGTCTGTGACCAGTGGTTTTTGGTAGAGTTCAATGCCAGAACCTCTGTTTTTTATTCATGGTAATATGAATGATTTGATGAAAATGTAGGTGGACAATAAGAACCTAAGAAATAGGAGCAGCAGTCGGCCATCTGACCCATCGAGCCTGCTCTGCCACTTCCATGGTCGATCTGGTATTACATACCTGGCCTTTCTGAGCAAGAGATTAATGAAACAATGTAGGGGTAAAATTGCATTAGTTCATTTCCGGAATCTGTACACCAACATCATTGCGGGCTCCCAGCAGTATGAGTTATTATGGTGATCTGAATAAAAATCAATCAACACAAAGTATAATGAATGAAATCTACTATGGTGACATTACCCAACAATGAATACAATGAACAAGAAACACACTGATTCTTTTCACCTGTTTGTTCTGAACCTTGACAGTGCCCTCCGTACAGTTACCCCAGGATGCTGAAAGACCATTCCGTTTGCACAGAGGAATAATAGATGGTCATGATGAGTACCTATGATCAGCTCAAGCCCTTAACGTTTGGCTTCCAACTGTTGTTTGCCTCTATGTGAAGCATGTTGCAGATGAGATTGGTGAGGACAGCAAAGTCACCCTTGCTCTCAGAGGACTTGGTAGGTAAAGAAGTGTAAATCTGCTCTAAATTAAAAGAATATACTCATTGTCAAAGTCTCCAGGTCAACAGAAAAGTCAATGACTACAAAAAACACAAGAGTTGTCCAACCCCTGAGGATTTCACTATTACCTTGGAGTCAATTTCTTACTTTCACAGAAAAGCAGCCTGTTCCTGATTGTGACTGATCCTTTCCAGGGAAGCATCTATTTTCTTCAATAAAAGTGCTGGGTACACAATTGAGAACAGTGATCTGTAAGAGTGGCTTCTTGCTTTATTCTTCTCACTGGAATCTGTTCCAACCTTTTGTTTGGTAGGCTCCAGCAGGTTCAGGATAAGTCTTCTCAGGCTAGGAAAGATTTTTAACCACCTTTATTTGTGCATCTGTGGAAGTTGAGTAGTGGGGTCCCTGGCACAAAAGTGCATGGCATGTCAAGTGCTGGGTGGAAGTGCTTAGTTCCACATAATCGCCCATAAGAATTTGGCCATTTATGCTCCTTGCAATATCATACATTCAGTCGAACAGGCCAGACCATCTGCCAATAGTTACTGTTCATCTACACTAGTTCCTCAATGTATATGGTCTTGACGTAGTCCTAATGAGTTCTCTGGGATGCATTATCACATAGATTATGTCTGCACAACGAATCCACAACAGATTCCTACTGGCAATTTGTAGGCTGCAGCTCCCCTGTGGCTGATGTCTGTCTTCATGTGCACATTGTCCTGACAGTGTGAGTGGGTGAAATAGTGCTCTGTGCTGTCAGAGTGAATGACTCAGTGCACTGTTCTTCCTCTCCAATCCCTTAACTTCCTGATCTCTTCATCCACCTCCCATCACTGGAGAGCTTGCAATGATGATAAACTAAAGAAGGACAGGGTTATGCTGCATGGACTATTCTTTCGGGGAGGGTGCTCACATGCAGCTGGAAATGTCCTCGGTCTGAATTGTTAGTTCAACAAGTGATGAAGGAATTCTGAATCAACTGAACATGTTATGCTTACCACAACTACATGTTTTTCCTATGTGCTTGGGTGTCCTGCTTATTTATGTGCTGGAAGACTCTTCCAAACTGTCCAGGCTCTGAATTCTTAAAGATGATGGTTTTGCCTGCTCAGCTGTAACCTGGATAAGGAGGAGGCAGTATTTACTTGTCCACACATGACAATCAACACACTTGCCCTCCACTCGCCTGCTAGACTGAGTACTTCAACAGAAGCCGAGGGTTTGAAGTGTGGAGTTCCACACTTGCATAGTGTTACTTCAGGTGTTGCATTCATGGAGGACAGCTTAGCCATATCATCACCTCCTGCATTTCTCATGATCCTGATTCTTGATGACATGACTCCTGGAACCAAATGGGAATACATCGTTCCATCCACCCAGATCTCCTGGTCATGGCCGTGGGTCAAAGAGAGGCACATTTTCTTACCTCAACAATCTCTGCATGTTATTACCATCCAGTATTAACAAACAGGATCACTGATGTGTCCCATGTTCAAGAAGACCATTTGCCCTGTTGAGTCCATTCTGGCAAGTCCAACTGCATTGATTTCTTTCAAGAGCAAGCAAATTCTTTCCTTTCCAAAATAGATCAGTCCTCCTTTGAAGACTTACAATTCTCACACAGTTACAAGATCCCACAGAAAATAAGAATCAACGCCAGGCCCCTGGACCCCTGAGGTTTGCTGCTCCACTCATTTGCTCCAGTTAGATTTTTGATCAACCTCAGCCCCCTCTTGAACCTCTCCTTGCTATAGGGCTCTCTGCACTGTTTTCATCGGTGATCAGGCTCTTGAACCTCTCCTTGGTATTGGAATCTCTGCGCTGTTTTCAACGGTGATCAGGCTCTTGAACCTCTCCTTGGTATTGGAATCTCTGCGCTGTTTTCAACAGTGTTCAGGCTCTTGAACCTCTCCTTGGTATTGGGCTCTCTGCACTGTTTTCAACAGTGATCAGGCTCTTAAACCTCTCATTGGACTTGGGCTCTCTGCACTGTTTTCAACAGTGATCAGGCTCTTGAACTTCTCCTTGGCATTGGGCTCTCTGCACTGTTTTAAGTCACTGTTTTGCACAAGAATTATGGTGAATATTTATTAACTATGCTCTGTATTCATTGTCTCTTTTAATTTAAATCAATTATTTTAACATTGTAGTGTTTTTAGTACCTGTTCAGCTGCAGCAAGTGAGAATATTGGGCACATGCCCATTGTACAAAATGCATGTCTAGAAACGAAACTGGCAAGGGAGATGGCCTGGGATTGCCCTATGACCATAGAGAGCGGGACATTCTCTTCCATCTTGATGCCCTTGTGATTAGAAGAAATTTTCTTTAATCTGCTGATCAGACACTTTGTTAGCTGAATAACGCTGCCAAACCAAGTTCATAACCGTATACTGTAACAAACAAAAATGTCTGCTGGGTGACCATTGTCCAAAGCTGTATGACTTGTTAGGAAATGGAGTGGAGTTAAATAAAATAGTCTGTGTCAACGTGCATACACAACCATCTGGAGAAACTCAACAGGCGACGCAGCACCCATGGGTGGATGTGCCTGTACAAGTAGTATGTGCATGTTATGGGTGGAGTCTACATGCGACATGCAGAATCCACCAACCAACATGGAATATCTTCATCCAGTCAGTTTTGCTTGCACTAATATGAAGGGCCAAGTCAGTGAAAGATGCTGCAGGTTCCCTACATTACCCCACTTTGAACCCACTTCTGGCATTCCTTTAGATCAGCGGACTGGTGCTTTTCCAGGCCTACTGAACTGATGTTAACCAACATTTCAATGGATGGTGAGAATGCTATCATTATCCCCACACAAATAAATGAAACAATGCACTGGAGTTGAATTTAACTATGATTTTTTTTTAACTGCCTTGCCCCAGATGGGGAATCGAGTTCAACAGTTCAGAATCCTTATGAAAATGTATTATCATGACCAAATCATGAAATTTGATCTTTTGTGTCAGCTTCACAGTGAAAACATTCATATTATGACCATCTTACAAAATTTCTATATTAAAAAAGTCAACATAATTGTGCATGAAAAGTGTATGGTTCATTGATTATTCAGGAATCTGATGGCAATGGGGAAGAAGCTGTCCTTGTTCTGCTGGGTGCTCATCTTTAGGCTCCTGTACCTTTGTCCTGATGGTAGCAGAGTGAAGAGAGCATGGCCTGGGTGGTGGTGGGTGTTTGAGGGTAGAGGCTGCTTTTTAAAGACCCCCCCCCTTATGGAGTGATGGAGTGAAGTCTGGTGTCTGTGATATCAAGGCAGAGTTAACAACCCTCTGGAGTTTATTCTTGTCCTAAGATTTTGCGCCTCCGTACCAGCCAGTGATGCAACCAGCCAGAATGCTCTCCACAGATTACCTGTAGAAGTTTACGGGAGTCTTTGGTGACATACCAAATCTCCTCAGACACCTTACAAAGTATAGCCACCGGTGAGCTTTCATTATGATTGCATCAACATGGAGGCTCCAGGACAGATTGTCTAAGATGTTGACACCCAAGAATTTGAAGTTCTTGACCCTCACCACTACTGAGCCCTTGATGAGGACTGGGTCATGCTCCCCTGACTTCCTCCTGAAGTCCACAATTATCTCCTTGGTTTTGCTGACATTGACCACAAGGTTGTTGTCATTACACCATTGAACAAGCTGATCTATCTCCCTCCTGTATGATTCCTCATTGCCATTTGTGATTCTGTTGAGGACAAGGGGGGTTGAAAAAGGAGAGGGTCAGTAGATAACAGTTAATTGAGTTGAACAGTTGAAGATTAAGGTCATGATCAGAATGGACTTAGTCAAAGAGATAAAGCTTTGGCTTAACAGGCTTCGGCATGAACAGATAAATGGTGAGGAATAGTCAGAATTGAAAGCAGAAAGGGCCACCCTATTCAAGGAACAGAAAGGATTAAGCAGGTTAGCACAGGCAAGGGCAGGCTTTAGATATATATTTTGTTCATCTAGTCATAGTGGGAAGAGCAGCCAAGGCAGGGGAATGATCCTCTTACATAATATGGGTCCTCAGGGAAACCAGCAGTATCCCTGAGGACTTCATCTGCGAAAAGTGCATCCAGCTGCAGCTCCTGATAAGCCGAGTTAAGGGACTGGAGCTGGAGTTCAATGAACTCTGGATCATTCAGGAGGCAGAGAGGGTGATAGACAGGAGTTACAGGGACACAATCACACCTAGGAGGCAGGAGGAGGATAGATGGGTGACAGGAGAGGGAAAGGGATCAGGTAGGCCACGTAGGGCACCCCTGTGGTTGTCCCATCAATAACAAGTATTCCGTTTTGGACACTATTGGGGGAAGGGGACCTACCAGGGACAAACCTCAGCGATCAGGTCTCTGGCATAAGGGGAAGGGAGGAGAAGAGGTGAGCTGTAGTGATAGGGGGACAGATAAGAGGTTCTGTGGAAGAGATTGAGTATCCCAGATGGTATGATGCCTCCCTGGTCCCAAAGTCTGAGATATCTCAGATCAAGTTCATGGCATTCTCAGGAGGGAGGGTGAGCAGCCAGATGTTGCTGTCCATGTAGGGACCAATGATGTGGGTAGGAAAGATGAGGAGATCCTGCAAGGAGAGTTCAGGGAGTTAGGTATGAGACAGAAGGACAGGACCTCCAGGGTCGTGATCTCAGGATTGTTACCCTTACCATGTGCTAGTTAGGTTAGAAATAGGGGGGGTAATGCAGCTAAGAACCTGCTGCAGGAGGGAGGGCTTCAGGTTTCTCGATCATTGGACTCTGTTCCAGGGAAGGTGGGACCTGATCCCATGGGATGGTTTTCATCTGAACTGGAGGAGGACTAATATCCTTGAGGGAAGATTTGCCAGTGCTTCTCCAGTGGATTTACGTAGATTTTCAGGGTGATGGGAACCTGAGGGCCAGAGCAGATGGAGGAGTGGAGGAGGGAAAAGATGGTATTAAAATTACATGCACCATCAGAAGTAAATGGGTTTAATACAGGGGAAATGTTCTCAGGTGCATCTATTTCAATGCAAGGAGTGTTGTAGGAAAGGCAGAAGTGCTTAGGATTGGCACGTGGAATTGTGACACTGTAGCCATTAGTGAAACTTGGTTGCAGGAGGGGCAGGACTGGCAGCTCAATGTTCTGGGCTTTGTTGTTTTAGTCACAATAGAATGGGAGGGGGGGTGAAAGGGGGTGGAATTGTTCATCAGAAAAATATCACAGCTATGCTTAGACAGGACAAACCAAAGGCCTTGTCAACTGAGGCTCTTTTGGTGGAACTGAGGAACCGGAAAGGTATGACCACACACATGGGGTTGTGCTATAGACCACCCAATAGTCAGTGAGAAATGGAGGGGAAAATCTGTAGGGAGATAGCAAACCACTTCAGGAAACATAAGGTTGTGAAAGTCAGAGATTTTAAACTTTCCACATAGTGACTGGAACTCCCAGACTGTAAATGGTCTGGATGGCTTGGAGTTCGTCAAATGTGTTCAGGAAAGTTTTCTAAATCAATATATAGAGGTACCAACTAGAGAGAGCTCAATACTGGATCTCTTATTAGGAAACGAGACAGAAGTATGTGTAGGGGAACGTTTTTGATCCAGTGATCATAATGCTCAAGTTAATGATGAAGAAGGATAGGTCTGGGCCTTGGGCTGAGATTCTAAATTGGAGAAATGTAAATTTTGAGGTAACGAGAAAGGATCCAGAATGTGTGGATTGCGATAAGTGGTTTTGAGGTAAGTGAAGGACCTTCAAAGGTGAAATTTTGAGAGTACAGTGTTTGAGAGTAGAGTTTTGAGAGTACAGAGTTTGTATCTGTCAGGATTAAAGGCAAAGTTAGTCTGTACAAGGAACGTTGGTTTTGGATGGATATTGGGGAACTGGTTTGGAAGAAGAGAGAGGGGGGTATAACAGGTATAGGCACCATGGAGCAAATGAGGTACATGAGGAGTATAAAAAAAATGCAAGAAAATCCTCAAGAAAGATATCAGGAAGGCTTAAAGAAGACATGAGGAGGAGGAGTCACGTAATGGAGTAGTGGCCAGTCGGGGAACTCCAGCCCTCTCCGGAAAAGTTTAAAAAAAACACAGAAAACACAAAGGCACAAACACAAAAATTAAAATAAAGTGAAAGTAAAGGTGGGAAGAAAATGGCAGCGAAGAAAGAAAAGTCAAAAGCAACGGGAAGAAGAGAAGAAGAAAAGACATTGGAAGAAGAAGATGAAGGTCTTACCTGTCCGAGGAGGCCCACCGCGGAGAGAGAAGCCCGCTCCCTCAGGTCAGTCGAAGTCCCGAGCTCGGGACTACAAAAATGGCTCGCGGAGCCATGCAAAAGTGCGCAACCACGCATGCATGAGGAGTCGCGCATGCGCGATGCACATGACAAAAAAAACACTGACGGGAGGGGGGACCAGCTGAGGAGTCGATCTCCACAGCTGAGAATGACAGCTACAGCACAGCAACAAGAAGAGAACAAGAAAGAAGAGACTAAAAAGAAATCAAGGAAACCCAGAGGAAGAAGAAGAAGAAGAACACAGAGAAATGGAAGAAGAAGGGAAAGGCAAGAAAATGGATTTTTTTTTTAAACAATATATGGAATCAGTAAAAGAATGGCAATCACAAGAATTTAGTGAAATAAAAAGAGGAATTAAAAGAACAGAAGAAAAAATGAATAGATTAGAGATGGTCATGTCAGATATAGGAAAAAGAGTGGACAAGGTGGAAGAACGAGAAACAGCCGTAGAAATGGAAGTAGAGGACTTAAAAGAGAAATTAGAAGAATCTAATAAAAAAGTTAAAGAGACGCAAGAGCTGTTAGCTCAGAAGATAGATATAATGGAAAATTATAATAGAAGAAATAATATAAAGATAGTGGGCCTTAAGGAAGATGAAGAAGGCAAGAATATGAGAGAATTTATAAAAGATTGGATCCCCAGGGTCCTGGGAAGACCAGAATTACAGGAAGAAATGGAAATAGAAAGGGCACATAGAACATTAGCCCCTAAACCACAGCCACAAGAAAAACCAAGATCCATTTTAGTAAAATTCCTAAGATATACAACAAGAGAAAATATATTGGAGAAAGCAATGAAGAAAATAAGAGAAGACAAAAAGCCACTGGAATACAAAGGTCAAATTTTTTTTTATCCAGACATAAGTTTTTAACTCCTGAAGAAGAGAAAGGAGTTTAATACAGCAAAAGCGATCCTATGGAAAAAAGGATATAAATTTATGCTAAAGTACCCAGCGGTACTTAAAATAGTTATTCCAGGGCAGCAAAACAGACTATTCTCGGATCCGGAGGAAGCACGAAAATTTGCAGAACAACTACAAAACAGACAGAGAGATGAAGACATGTAACGAGAGCAAAAATGACCACGAACTATATGTATGTGTGTATATGGGTATATATATATATATATATATGTGTGTGTATGGATATATGTGTGTACATGAGTGTATTCGTAATTAAAGGTAAATATATAGAGTATAGATAAGAATTAATAAGGGAAAGAAAGGGAAGAGAGGAAGTAAGGAGGGAATTAAGAGAGTAACCTTTGTTGTATATGAAAATTAAAATCTTTTCTGGGGGAGCTGGGTGCGGAGGAGTTACGGTCACTGTGAAATCAGTTGACGTTTGCGAGTGAATTCGCAAATCCAAATGGAGAGGGGATATGTGGTTGCCCGACAAGGGATAAAGAGCAACTCAGGAAGGGGAGGGGATAGTGGGGTTAAAGAAATTTTAGATAGGAGAATAAGGGAAATGTTTGATGTTTTAGAAATGTTGTCTTATAAAGTGTTCAAAACAAGAAAGCAGAAATAGATAAGAAGGAAAGGTGATGATGAGGAAACAGAAAGGAAAGATAAACGAAGTATGAAATGGCTATGTTGAACTATATGACTTTAAATATTAATGGAATACATAACCAAATCAAAAGGAAGAAACTGCTAAATTTACTGAAAAAAGAAAAAAAATTGATATAGCATACATGCAAGAAACACACTTAACTGAAATGCAGCACAAGAAATTAAAGAGAGATTGGATAGGACATGTAACAGCAGCGTCATATAATTCAAAAGCTAGAGGAGTAGCTATATTAATCAGTAAAAATGTACCAATTAAAATAGAAGAGGAAATAATAGATCCAGCAGGGATCTATTATAAAATGTCAGATATATTCGGAATTTTGGAATTTACTCAATGTATATTCACCTAACTAAGAAGATCAAAAATTTATGCAAGATATTTTTTTGAAGATAGGGAACATACTAATAGGAGGGGATTTCAACCTTAATTTGGATTCAAACATGGATAAAACTGGGAAAAAAATTAACAGAAAGAACAAAGTAACCAAATTTATAATTAAATCGATGCAAGAAATTCAACATTTGGATATATGGAGGAAACAACACCCAAAGGAAAAGGAATATTCATATTATTCGGGTAGACATAAAACATACTCAAGAATAGACCTATTCCTGTTATCACCTCGCATGCAAGACAGAGTTAGAAAAACAGAATATAAAGCTAGAATATTATCGGACCCCTCACCCCTGATATTGACAATAGAGTTAGAGGACATCCCTCCAAGAATGTATTTTTTCTTTTGCTTGGCTTCGTGGACGAAGATTTATGGAGGGGGTAAAAGTCCACGTCAGCTGCAGGCTCGATTGTGGCTGACAAGTCCGATGCGGGACAGGCAGACATGGTTGCAGCGGTTGCAGGGGAAAATTGGTTGGTTGGGGTTGGGTGTTGGGTTTTTCCTCCTTTGTCTTTTGTCAGTGAGGTGGGCTCTGCGGTCTTCTTCAAAGGAGGTTGCTGCCCGCTGAACTGTGAGGCGCCAAGATGCACGGTTTGAGGCGATATCAGCCCACTGGCGGTGGTCAATGTGGCAGGCACCAAGAGATTTCTTTAGGCAGTCCTTGTACCTCTTCTTTGGTGCACCTCTGTCACGGTGGCCAGTGGAGAGCTCGCCATATAACACGATCTTGGGAAGGCGATGGTCCTCCATTCTGGAGACGTGACCCACTCAGCGCAGCTGGATCTTCAGCAGCGTGGACTCGATGCTGTCGGCCTCTGCCATCTCGAGTACTTCGATGTCGAGTACATCGAGTACTTCGATGTTAGGGATGAAGTCTATATGGACCGATCTCGAGTACATCGAGTACTTCGATGTTAGGGATGAAGTCTATATGGACTTCGATCTCGAGTACATCGAGTACTTCGATGTTAGGGATGAAGTCTATAAGGCCTTCGATAAGGTACCACATGGAAGGTTAGTTAAGAAGGTGCAGTCTTTAGGTATAAATTTTGAGATAGTCAAATGGATTGAACATTGACTGACAGGGAGAGGCCAGAGAGTGGTAGTGGATAATTGTCTGTCAGGTTGGAGGCCGGTGACCAGTGGTGTGCCTCAAGGATCTGTATTGGGCCCATTGTTGTTCGTTATATACATTAATGATCTAGATGATGGGGTGGTAAATTGGATTAGTAAATATGCAGACGATACTAAGATAGGTGGAATAGTGGATAATGAAGAAGGTTTTCAAGGATTGCAGAGGGATTTGGGCTGCTTAGAAAAGTGGGCTGAAAATGGCAGAAGGAATTTAATGCTGATAAGTGTGAGGTGCTTCATTTTGGTAAGAAGAATCAGAACAGGACATACATGGTAAATGGGAGAGCATTGATGAATACAGAAGAGCAGAAAGATTTAGGAGTAACGGTACATCGTTCCCTGAAGGTAGAAACTCACGTGAATAGGGTGGTGAAGAAGGCTTTTAGTATGCTGGCCTTTATCAATCATTGCATGGAATATAGGAGTTGGGAGGTGATGTTGAGATTGTATAAGACGTTGGTGCGGCCTAATTTGGAATAGTGTGTGCAGTTCTGGTCGCCTAATTATAGGAAGGATATAAACAGAGTGGAGAGTGTGCAGAGAAGGTTTACCAGAATGTTACCTGGGTTTAAGCATCTAGAGTATAGGGAGAGATTGGACAGATTAGTTCTTTATTCTTTGGAGCGTAGAAGGTTGAGAGAGGATTTGATAGAAGTATTTAAGATTATGAAAGGGATAGACAGAGTGGATGTGGATAGACTATTTCCATTAAGAGGAGGAAAGATTAAAACAAGAGGACATGAGTTAAGAATTAAGGGGCAGAGGTTGTATGAGGGGGAACTTCTTTACTCAGAGAGTGGTAGCTGTGTGGAATGTGCTTCCGGGAGAAGTAGTGGCGGCGGAGTCAATTGTATTATTTAAGAAAAGGTTGGAAAAGTATATGGATGAGAAGAAGATGGAGGGTTATGGGCATTGTGCAGGGAGGTGGGACTAGAAAGGGGTGTTTGGTTCGGTGCGGACTAGAAGGGCCTAATGGCCTGTTTCCGTGCTGTAATTGTTATGTTATGTTAAGTCGCTCCAATGAATTTTGAGGATGGAGCAGAGACAACGCGGGTGGAAGCGTTCTAGGAGCCGTAGGTGATGCCAGTAGAGGACCCATGATTCGGAGCCGAACAGGAGTGTGGGTATGACAACGGCTCTGTATACGCTAATCTTTGTGAGGTTTTTCAGTTGGTTGTTTTTCCAGACTCTTTTGTGTAGTCTTCCAAAGGAGCTATTTGCCTTGGAGAGTCTGTTGTCTATCTCGTTGTCGATCCTTGCATCTGATGAAATGGTGCAGCCGAGATAGGTAAACTGGTTGACCGTTTTGAGTTTTGTGTGCCCGATGGAGATGTGGGGGGGCTGGTAGTCATGGTGGGGAGCTGGCTGATGGAGGACCTCAGTTTTCTTCAGGCTGACTTCCAGGCCAAACATTTTGGCTGTTTCCGCAAAACAGGACGTCAAGCGCTGAAGAGCTGGCTCTGAATGGGCAACTAAAGTGGCATTGTCTGCAAAGAGTAGTTCACGGATAAGTTGCTCTTGTGTCTTGGTGTGAGCTTGCAGGCGCCTCAGATTGAAGAGACTGCCATCCGTGCGGTACCGGATGTAAACAGCGTCTTCATTGTTGAGGTCTTTCATGGCTTGGTTCAGCATCATGCTGAAGAAGATTGAAAAGAGGGTTGGTGCGAGAACACAGCCTTGCTTCACGCAATGTATAGATGGAGATTAAACTCCATGCTACTTAAATGGCAGGATTTTAGAGAATTAATTGAAAGACAAATTAAAATGTACTTTGAAATAAATACGAAATCAGTGAAAGATAAGTTTATACTATGGGACGCAATGAAAGCGTTCATCAGAGGGCAAATAATAAGTTATGTAACCAAGATGAAGAAGGACTACAATCAGGAAACAGAGCAGTTGGAAAGGGAAATAGCAAATATAGAAAAAGAATTAGCAATGAAGGAAGACACAACTAAAAGAAGAGAATTGGCAGATAAAAAAATAAAATATGAAACACTACAAACATATAAGGTGGAGAAGAACATAATGAAGACAAAACAGAAATATTATGAACTAGGAGAAAAAATGCACAAAATTCTAGCATGGCAGCTTAAGACAGAACAAACTAAGAGAATGGTATTGGCATCAAGGAAAAAAGACAAACAAATCACATATAATCCAACGGAGATTAATGAAAACTTCAGCGAATTCTACAAACAATTATACCAAACTGAAAACGAAGGGAAAGAAGACAAAATAGATGAATTTTTAACTAAAATTGAACTACCGAAATTACAAATAGAGGAACAAAATAAATTAACAGAAGCATTTGAAATAGTAGAAATACAAGAGATAATAAAAAAACTACCTAATAATAAAACACCAGGAGAGGATGGATTCCCAATAGAATTCTATAAAACATTTAAAGATTTATTAATTCCTCCCCTCCTGGAAGTAATCAACCAGATTGATAAAACACAAAGCTTACCAGATTCATGCAAAACTGCAATAATTACAGTAATACCAAAGACAGGGAAAGGTCCACTCGCACCAGTGTCATATAGACCAATATCTTTATTTAACACAGATTATAAAATAATAGCTAAACTATTAGCAAACAGATTAGCCGACTATGTACCAAAAATAGTAAATCTAGACCAAACTGGATTTATTACAAAAAGACGAACAACAGACAATATTTGTAAATTTATTAACTTAATTCATGCAGTAGAAGGAAATAAAGCTCCAACAGTAGCGGTTGCTTTAGACGCAGAGAAGGCCTTTGACAGAGTAGAATGGAATTATTTATTCAAAGTACTACAAAAATTCAGTTTATCAGAGAAATATATTAATTGGATTGAAGCATTATATAAAGGACCATTGGCGAAAGTGACAGTAAATGGATATATATCAAAACAATTTAACTTAAGCAGATCAACAAGGCAGGGATGCCCACTATCGCCCTTATTGTTCGCGTTAGCCATAGAACCACTAGCAGAACAGATAAGAACAGAAAATAAAATAAAAGGGATAAAAATAAAAGACAAGGAATATAAAATCAGTTTATTTGCAGATGACGTTATAGTATACTTAACAGAACCAGAAATATCAATAAAAGAATTACATAAGAAATTGAAGGAATATGGAGAAGTGTCGGGATACAAGATTAACACAAATAAAAGTGAAGCAATGCCAATGAATAATGCAGATTTCTCAAAATTTAAGAAAGAATCACCATTCAGATGGCAAATGCAAGCAATACGATACCTAGGTATACAAATAAATAAAAACCTCTGCCATCTATATAAACCCAATTATTATCCACTAATGAAAAAATTACAGGGCAACTTAGAGCATTGGAAAGACTTACCACTAACACTAATAGGAAGAATAAGCTGTATTAAAATGAACATTTTCCCAAGGATACATTACCTATTTCAGGCATTGCCAATACACTTGACGGAGAAATTCTTCAAGGAGTTAAAGAAAATAATAAGGAAATTTTTATGGAAAGGGGGGAAACCGAGGATAGCACTAGATACATTAACAGAATGGTATAAACAAGGAGGCTTACAACTGCCAAACTTTAAAAATTATTATAGAGCCGCACAATTAAGATACCTATCAGATTTTTATCAAACAAGGGAAAAGCCAGATTGGACTAGATTAGAACTAGTTAAAATAGGGGAGAAGATACCTGAACATATATTATATAACTGGGATGAAAAATTGGTACAACTTAGGAATTCTCCAGTATTACATCATCTGCTCAATATTTGGAAGAAGATTCATTTAAAAAGGAATAAAACAAATTACCAACTACCAAAACTAATACTGACACAAAATCAGCTAATCCCTTTTACAATAAATAACCTTTCCTTTAGAGAATGGGAGAAAAAAGGGATCAAAAGAATAGAAAATTGCTTTTCAGGAAATAAATTATTATCCTTTGAACAAATGAAGGATAAATATAATATAACTCACAATACAGTGTTGGCATACTACCAACTGAAATCCTACTTGAAGGACAAATTGGGAAGCAGTCTGAGGTTACCAGAGGGAAGTAATTTTGAATATGTGATTACAGACACAATGATAATCAAAAAATTTATAACAAACATATATATTAAACTACAAGAAAAGGAGAATGAGGAAACAAATGGTAAAACTAAACAAAAATGGGAACAAGATCTAAACATAAAGATAAAGAAGGAAACATGGGAGAAATTATGCTCAGGAACTATGAGAAATACAATAAATACGAGGTTACGTATGATACAATATAACTGGATACACAGGCTATATATTACACCTCAAAAGTTAAATAAATGGGACCCAACAGTATCTGACAGATGTTTTCGCTATAAAAAGGAAATGGGAACAACAATTCATGCAATTTGGACATGTGAGAAAGTGAAAAAATTTTGGGAAGATCTAAACCAGATATTAAATAAAATCACAAAAAGCAATATTCCAAAAAACCCAGAGATCTTCCTCCTAAGTAACATAAAAAACAAAGAATTTGGACTTGATTTGGATGGTGCACAAAAAAGATGTGTTAGGATAGCCCTAGCTGTAGCAAAAAAATGTATTATGTCAGCCTGGAAATTAGAAGATAACTTGAGAATACAACAATGGTATATAGAAATGAATAAATGTATTCCA
The DNA here is from genome assembly GCF_036971445.1 of Narcine bancroftii. Classification (NCBI taxonomy): domain Eukaryota; kingdom Metazoa; phylum Chordata; class Chondrichthyes; order Torpediniformes; family Narcinidae; genus Narcine; species Narcine bancroftii. Next base: position 67,376,898 of record NC_091475.1, on the reverse strand, counting down.
TTAGAAAAAATAACATATAATTTAAGAAATAATATTACAATATTTGAACAAATATGGGAGCCATACATGAAGCACAATAGAGAAAACCTACCGGGGACATCCAACACCTAAAATGACAGAAGGAGAAGGGAATGAAAAGAATTGACTCAGTGGAATTTCTTGTTTATTTTTATTGAGTGGCAACATTGTTTGACGGGTTTAATGTATCTTAGATTCTGAACTTTAAATGAATGGGAGGGGGGGATGGGAAGAGGGAGGGGGGGAGAAAATGACACTGTATATATTTGAAAAGGAAAATGTATGTATCTTGATCAATGTGGTTTATAGTGTGAAAAATAAAAAAATTAAAAATAAAAAAAAAGAAGACATGAGGTGACTTTGACAGACAATGTGAAGGAAAATCCTAAGGGTTTCTCCAGGTATATTAAGAGCAAAAGGATAGTGAGGGACAAAATTGGACACCTTGAAGATCAGAGTGGTCGGCTTTGGATGGAGCTCTTAAAGCCCCAATCAGAATTCACTCAGGAAAAGGATGCATAGTCAAGGAAAGTAAGGAAAATGAGCAGTGAGGTCATACAGTTTAAAGAGGAGCAAGTGGTTACTGCCTTAAAGTAAATAAAGGTGGATAAATAAAGGGCCTGACAAAATATTCCCTAGTCCTTGAGGGAGGCAAGTGTAGAAATTGCAGGAGCTCTGGCAGAAATATTTAAAATGTCCTTCACCATGGTTGTGGTGCTGGAGGTTTGGAGGGTAGCTCATGTTGTTCAGTTGTTTAAAAAATGCTCCCAAAAATAACCCTGGAAATTATAGGCCAGTGAGCCTGATGTCAGTACTAGATAAATTATTTGAAGATGTTCTAAGAGATCAAATATACAATTATTTGAATAGCCAAAAACTGATCAGGGATAGGCAGCATGGCTTTGTGCATGGTAGATCATGTTTCACCAATCTGAAAATGTTTTTTGAGGAGGTTACCAGGAAAGTTAATGAAGGAAAGGCTGTGGATGTTGTCTACATGGACTCTAATAAGGTCCTTTGACAAGGTCCCACATGGGAGATTAGTCAGGAAGGTTCAAACGCTGGGTATTCATGGTGAAGTAGTGAATTAGATTTGACAATGGCTGGACGGGAGAAGCCAGAGGTTAGTGGTGGATGATTGGAGGACTGTGACTAGAAGTGTGCCTCAGGATTCAGTGCTAGGACCATTGTTGTTTGAGTTGGGATGTTATGTTAAAGTTGTATAAGAAATTGTTGAGGCCAAATTGGGAATATTCTGTGCAGTTTTGATCACCTAACTACAGTAAAGATATCAATAGGACAGAAAGAGTACAGAGAAGATTTACTAGGATGTTGTCTGGACTTCAGGAACTGAGTTATAGGGCAAGGTTAAACTGTTTAGGACTTTATTTCCTGGAATGTAGAAGAATGAGGGAAGATTTGATTAAGATATTTAAAATTATGAAGGGTATAGACAGAGTAAATGTAGGCCGGCTTTTTCCACTGAGGAGTGGCGAGATACAAACCAGAGGAAATGGGTTCAGAGTGAAAAGGGAAAAGTTTGGGAATATGAGGGGGGACTTCTTCACACAGAGAGTGGTGGGAGTGTGGAATGAGCTTCCAGCTAAAAAGGTAAATGTGGGCTCAATATTAACATTTAAGAGGAATTTGGACAGGTACGTGGATGGGAGAGGTATGGAGGGATATGGACTGGGTGCAGGTCAGTGGAACTAGAAAAAAAAAAGGTTTGGCACAGACTAGAAGGACCAAAGAAGCCTGTTCTTGATCTGTAATGTTCTATGGTTCTATGAAATGTGAGACACATCGAATGTGAGACACATCGAAGATTGAGTTTTTATGGCCTTTTCCACTATTTGCTCGAGTTTGAAGTATGAAAGGACAGGATAGTCAAAAATTTTACTCATTGGATTCAGAAGAATGAGAAATTATCTCATAAAATTCTGATGGGACTGGATAGGTTAGATGCAGGAAGAATGGTCCTGATGTTGGGGATGTCCTGAACAAGGACAGTGTAAGGATTAAGGGGACTGAGAGGAGGAGAAACTACTTCACTCAGAGTTGTTAACTCATGGAACACCCTATCACAGAAAGTTGCTGAGGCCATTGGATGTAACCCTATTAGCTAAAGGGATCAAGGGGAAGGGGGAGAAGGAGGAAAAGGGGAGGAGATTCTGCCCATATCCTATTCATGTAATCATTATGTCCCAGTGAACTGCATCTCACTGTGCCCAACCTATCATACAAAATGGTTGCCTACCCACATTGTTCTGTTTAGATGCAGAGAACTGGTCTCTGAGTGGCACAGCATGGCAAGCCCTCAACAGTGAGACCTCAAGTACTGCTGAGATTTCCCCCCACCACTCCCCCCCCCACACCACCAACATCCCTAATCCCAACCCGTGTCCCATCCACCCATCTTTGTCACCTGTTTAAGATTGGAAATTGAAGACAGATTTATGAGAATGTTTCCAGGACTGTGGCTTTATTCCTTGGTGTGCAAGAGGATAAGTGATGATCTGACAAAGGTGTACAAATTCAGGAGAGGAATAGATCAGGTGAATGCAAAGGGCCTTTTGCCCAGAGTATGAGAATCAGTAGCCAGAGGACATGGGTACAAGGAAGGAGAGAGTTGACGGGAACCTGAGGGGTAACTATTGGTCAGAAGGTGTGGAGTGTCTGGAATGAGCTGCTGAAGGAGGTCAATGAAGCAGGTACTCCTGCAACATTTAAGTAAAAATTGGAGGACATGGGCAGGTGGAGCTAGTGGGGGCAAGACATCTTTGTCGGCATGGACAAGTTGGGCTGAAGGGCCTTTGTCATGCTGCGTGACTCTCAGAGTCTGCAGTTTGGCAGGACAGGTGTAGGATAAGGGAAGGAGTAACACTGGAGAAGCAGGAATGCTGGAGATGTAGGTGGTGGTAAAGAATGAGGAGAGAGTATTACAGGGGGCTGCATTTAGATACAGAACTGGTGAAAGGCCATTGATCTGAAATATTAACCATCTTTTTTTACCTCAAACGATGAATATCTCCAGCTTTTTCTGCTGTTGCTTCAGTTTTCCACCAACAGACAACTGGGGATCTGTTCCAATTCTATTTCGGCCTGGATCTCAGATACCTTTGGTTTTGTCAGTGCTGAAGAATCAGAGGTTGCTGGGATCCCTTGTGGAATCCAGCTCTACGATGTCACAGCAGCTGTGCCAGTTCCAATTAGTATCACCAATTCCTGTCAGTAAAATGCAGACCATTTGGTGACGAGAGTGATTTTCAAAACTCTCCAGATAATTGTCTGATGTGCTTTTTAGCCTCAGAAACCTCACAGGTCATAATTACAAAAATAAAGCCTTGTGAGTTGACCTTCTAAGATCATTGGACATGAGTTCCCAAGACTGAGTAGAGTCTGAACATTTCACTCAATATATGCTGCAGAATCAGTTGATGCTACTTTTCATATCTGGAGTGACTGAAGGCCTGAGAGGGAGCACATCACTTCCACAACATAATACAAACGTTGTCTTCCACTAAAATAGTCAACCTGCATACATTATTTTTCAATAGTACATATTGATAGAAGAAAAAAGACAATGCTGTCTGCTCCTAAAGGAACTTGTGAGAAATAGTTTAGTATCCTTGTTTAAGATCAAATTTCCTTTCAGGTTATGTCACTTTAGTGTGAGTATTTGTCCTTAGCAATCTCTCTCTCTTTCCTTGCCATGTTTAATTGATACTAGATCAGTAATAGTCAGTAATTTAAACAGCCTGTGGTGCCCCAATCAAAGTTTGGTGTGCAATGGAATATTTGGGAATGTTTTTGAGAGATAAATTGATAAAAATTAGAATAGGTTACATACACACACTTTAAAACATATCTTATTTTAAATACTGAAGAATTCATATTCAGAGACTTTACAGAAACTATGGAGAATGCTATGGAGATTTCACAAGTGGCTGTTAATTGAAGTGAATGAATAGACTATTGTCTTTAAAAGCCACAGCAAAAGATAGGCCATCTCCTAATACCTCTTCACAGAAAGGTCATTGAGTGGTTATTATTTACCTAAAACAACAGATTGACCAAAAGATGAACTCCTATTGTTTGCTGGAGGAGGTCAGAAGTTTGAATCTCAGAGAGGGAGAAGGACATGCTGTCTGGGAGTTTGAGTCTCAGAGAGAGAAGGGAGTCTTGGATTGTGTGTGACACAGAAAGCTGTAACAAGCCAGAAGATTGTTGGAACTGAAACAGAAGCTCCAGTGTGGCAGATGGCTAGAAGTGCTATCTGTCTGATCTTTCTCTTGGAATAAGCGGAACAGAAAAGAACTCTGTGATAGCCTGAAAGAAAGAGGTTATCATCTGGAGAACCCTGATGTGGCAAGTTTCATCAGCTAGACATTGAGGTGACTCATGGTGGTACCTCAGTTGTTGAAATTCTGGAACTACAAATCTCCATCTGCAAGCCTACAAGAACCTTCCTGAGCAGTAGCCATTTACCTTTCAAGCACCAAAGCCTGGTGAACTTTATACATGTTATATTCTGTACACATTATAAGAATTGCCTGCAACCAGTGAACTTGGAAGAATGCGACATGAGATTGAACTGTGAACCAAAGAAATTTCTTAAATTTACACATACATTACAAACATGTGCGCTTAGAATTAGAAGAGGGTTAAGTTAGGTTAGTTAAGTTAAAGTTTGATTCTGTTTTCATGTTTAAAGATAATTACAAATAACTTTTGTTTAAGTAACCATTTGTCGTGGTGAATACCTATTGCTGCTGGGTTTTGTGATCCTTTGGGCTCATAATAGGAGTTGTTATTGGGTAACATTACTGCACCCGTAGCGGATTCCCATAGGGCGTAGAAGAAGAGGCGACTCACGGAATTGTTTTCCAGCATTTTTAGAAGACAGAATACTACAACTCATTGTCTTTCGGGTTTAATTCCATTTTATCCCCTTTGGAGCAATGTCAGAGTCAGAGACAGTGAAGGGAGGGGCTTAGGAAGTGCACAAGAGTTGTACACCCCCAAACTCATTCCCACCGGAAACATTATTAAAATGACTGTAAATACAAGTAACTCATTGAGATAAAATTCACAAATCTAGAATTGAGAAAAGAAATTATTAAAATCCATTTTAACTCTGAGTTAACTTCCCAACTGATTTTTTCAAACATGAGTTTCAATACACAGAACGCACCAAAGACAACATTACAACTGACAATTTGCAAAGGATGAAGTGGTATGAGAGCAGCGCTCATCCCTCAATCCAGCAACTGGTAACAGGGGGCCTTGTACACCCCACATGACCCCAATACCTGTGTAATGCAGGCCTGTGACTTGGAAGGACTTGAAACATTGGAACATTTTACCAATACAAAAATGTCTTAACCCATAGGCTATCTGATTCATGTTTCAGTCAGCAAGAGCCTGAAACACGGATTTGTAACCAGCCTTAACATTGGGCTTGTCTTGAACATCCTACCTGGATATGGTTTGTATGAGCCTGTTCACAAGTTTGATTAGGTGACTAAATTTTGACCTAACCTGTGGGTTTAGCTGTCTCCTATGTGCTAAAACATACACAGCCATCACAGAACTAAAATCACAGATTACAGGATGAACTGTCATGTGACTCCCAGGTGAGACAGAGGCATCCTGGTGGTCAGAGGTCACACTTGATATGACTGTAACATCCACCCTGATATAATCCAATCTATTGTTCTCCTCTCAGTCAGAGGACCCTCTCCCCCTTCCACAGTCAAAGATGAGTTTTCATCACTTACAGAATCAAGGCTTTCACTAGTAACACAAGAAGTCTCACTCTCCCTCTCAAACAAGGTCTCTTCTGCCTCTCGCATGTCAGCGGTTACTAAGGCTGAGGATTCTGTAACAGGCATGGACGAGACAAGGTCAGACATTTCACACATGTCCCCCATAGGGAGAAAATTATCCAGCATCGGTAGGTTCCTGTGGGCCACCCTCTCCCATCTGGTGATGTGTCACAGATCCTGTATGCGTGCGTCTCTGTGTCATGTTCACCACAGTGTAGATGGTTGATTCCCATCGGTCACCATATTTCTTCTTACCTCTTTTCTTCCTGTTGTTCTCCTCTGTCACTGATTGGATCTATTACCTTTCTTGTCATACATGTCTGCTCTGCTCTTTTGCAATCTTGATCCTGGGCATTTGCTTCTTTTAGACCATTAGTGAGGCATGCCACATTCTTATCATAACTTGTCACATCAGAGTCATGAAGGACGGTATGAAAGAGGACACCAACAGGTAGGTGGAGAACCCGGCCAAACATGAGGTAAAAATGGGGGAATCCTGTTGCCTCATGTCAGAGTTTGCAATCGTCATAGCCAGATGGTTTTCTGTTCATGCCACCCAAGGTCAGATTGAATTATTCCTCGCTCCTGTTTCCCATTGCATGATAAGAGGATGTGTGTGCAGAGAAGCATGCTTTAGGTGACTTTCAAAGTTAGCATCTTGGTCACTATGGATCCTTTCTGGGAAACAATAAACACAAATAGCGATCCCCTTGCCACTTGCTTAGCCATCTGGTCTTTACGTGGAAATGCCTGAGCCATCTTTGAGAAATGGTCAGCTATCACCAGGACAAAAATAGACTTGTTTCTGGAGTCTTCGGCCGACCAGAAGTCAATGTAGACCAGCTCCAATGGCCCGGTTGATGTTATGCTCTCCAGGGAACTCTCCCCTCAGGCTCAGCTGTCTTGCTGACAATGCATCAGTTGACATTGATGAGCATGATGTCTCACATCTCGTTAAAGGTTTGGCCAGAAAAACCTCTCTCACCAAGTTGAGGCTGCTGAACTGAGATTGATGTCTGGCTTCATCATGAACTCCATGCAGAACCTGGACGTTAAAGTGAGTCAGGGAAAATATATTGAAAACTCTTTGCCTTGGTTCTCTGGTCCCTTGAAATCCTGTGCAGCACATCATTTCTCAGACTAAGTCTATCCCAGTGTTTCAAGTACCTTGTGACAGGGACAGACTCTTTAAATCTTTCTCTCCTAGAAGGCCTCCAATGTCTCTCAACATAAACCATAACATGAGAGCGTGTTCTATGTTCCAACTGCTTATTCTGGAGGTCTTTTTCGGTATAGGCAGGTAAGGTCCAGCCCAGGTGGAATCTATTGAGGTAGGTACTGTAATACCTCAACAGCACGAGCCCTCGGTCCAGCGTCTGTAGTACAGTGGACACACTGAGCGTGCATGTGCAGTGAATTACATCCGGGCTGGCCATTACTGCTCACTGGGGAGGGTTTCTTGTGGCCACTGGATGATACTTGACATATCTTTGACCTCTGCAAAAAGACCTGTATACGCTTCGGCAAGCAGCCGGTGACCAATGTTCTCCTTGACAGATGGTACACGGCTCATGGTAGCAACCAAATAAAGGCCGCTGGACTTCAGACTTCTCTATCATCTGCTATCTGCCTGATTACATCCTGTGACCAATTAATCTACTAAACTACACGGTCATGGAGTGAATGCCCAAACTCATTACAAACACCACCAGATTCAAACCTTGGTCACTGGCATTGTAATATGCTAATTTAATTAAATTAAACTTATTGCAGGTGCTGATAAGGCGCCGCAGAGGCTGCTTAATAAGATGAGAGCAGATGGAATTATTGGAAAATAATAGATTGGATAGAACATTGGCTGATAGGCAGGAAGCAAAGAGTGAGAATAAAGGGATCGTGTTCTGGTGGTTGCCGGTTACCAGTGATGTTCTGCAAGGGTCAGTGCTGCTTTGTTTTACAATGTGTATTGATTATTTAGATTGTGGATTAAATGGTTTTGTGGCAGAAGTTTGCAGATGACATCAAGATAGGTGATGAAGTAGGAAGTGTGGAAGGAACTGAAAGCTTGCAGAGAGACTTGGACAATTTTGGAGTATGGGCGAAAAAATGGCAGATGAGATATAATGTTGAGAAATGTAGGGTTGTGCATTTTGGTCGAGGAAATAAATGGTCAGATTATTATTTGGTTGGGGAGAAAATTCAAACCTCAGAAATACAAAGGGACTTTGAGGTCCTCATGCAGGATAACCTGAAAGTTGACCGCGAGGGTGGATCGGCAGTACAGAAGGTGAATGCTATGTTGGCATTCATTTCGAAGGGGATTGTGTATAAGAATAAAGAGGTGTTGATGAGACTCTATGAGGCACTGGTGAAACCTCATTTGGAGAACTGGGTGTAGTTTTGGGCCTCATATCTTAGAAAGGTTGGAGAGGGTACAGAGGAGGTTTACAAGAATGATTCCAGGAATGAGAAGGATAACATATGAGGAATGCTTAACGGCTCTTGACTCTATTTATTAGAATATAGAAGAATGAGCAGGGATCTCATAGAAACATTTCGAATAATGAATGGATTGGATAGAGTAGATGTAAATAAGATGTTTCCCCTGTTGGGTGATTCCAGGACAAGAGGGCACAATCTTTGAATTAAAATGTACCAATTTGCAACAGAGATGAGGAGAAATTTCTTTGGCCAGAGGGTTGTGGTTTTGTGGAATTTGTTGCCACATCCAGCTGTGGAGGCAAGATCATTGGGGGAATTTAAAGGGGAGATTGATAGGTATCTAATTAGTCAGGGTATCATGGGATATGGGGACAAGGTCGGAACTTGGAACTTGATGGGAGAACGGTTTAGCTCAGGGAAGTTTCATTGAGCAGGTTCGATGGGCCAAATGGCCTGCTTTTGTTCCTTTTTCAATTTAAAGGGCAGTGTCTTTCTTGTGGAATAAAAGCATGTAAATTCACAGCCATGCACAGTTTACAAAAATCAATCTCCAACCCAGTGTTGCATGATCTTCAAAACCCCTTTGGATTCATTTCATTGGACAATGAATTCTGAGCATATGTAGATAAGTGAAGGATTTCCTGGCACTGATGGTTAGAGAAGTAGAAACATCCAGAATCACTGAGAATAAGCTAATCTTGGGTATTCCTTGACCAGGTTCCCCAACTGCCATGACAAAATGGTGACTATGATACCCTTCATTCAACTATATTTTCCGCAGATAACGTTATTTAGGATTGCTGTAAGGGACTTTATAATGAGGATAACAGCAATAGGAAGCTCTTCTAGAGAGCTTCTAGTTACACACAGGAAATCAACTGAAATTCTATCAATTGCATGAATCATACCAACAGTATGCTGAACTGATGACAGACTGGGGCATACTTTATATTCAAAATAATAAATAGTGGGGGTACCATGGTTGGTGTAGTGATTAGTGCAATGCTGTTACAGCACCAGCGAATGAGTTCGAATCCTGCTCTGACTATAAGAAGTTTGTACCTTCTCCCCGTGTCTACGTGGATTGTCCCTGGGGGCTCCGGTTTCCTCCCACTGTTTGAAACGTACCAAGGGTGTAGGTTAATTGGGTGTAAATTGGGCAGCACGGACTTGTGGTCTGAAATGGCCTGTTACTGTGCTGTGCTTATCTAAATAGTCTGTTATTTAAAAGTACCAGAGAAGATCACTGGATTCTCCCTCCTCCCATTGGCATGATCTACAGGATTGTTGTCTAAAGAGGGTGTGTGAAATCATTGAGAGCGCCATCCTCCCTACACACAGCATCTTTCAGCTGCTCCCATCGGGAAAGAGATACAGGAAGATCAGAGCCAGCATCACCAGGCTGAGGAACAACTTCTTCCCACGGGCAACGAGAATGCTGAATGACCAAAGGAACTGCTCACACTCACCTCCCGAGACTCTCATATGTACAAAGCAATATTTATTTATTTGTACATTCTTGCGAATGTATTGTTTGTCTGCATGGATGTTATGTTTGGTTGAGTGTCTGCGTATTTTGCACTCCGGCTGTTCCGTCGGGTTGTGCTTGTGCAACCAGATGACAATAAAGTTTACTTGAAGACAGCAGTCATTAAATGCACCGTATAATCCCAGAAAGAGGCAGAAAGGAATGCAAGGATTATTGGCCCAATGTGGACAATCTGGATGAGTTCAGATTGGCCACACAGGCACCATTTTCAAGTGAGACAATAAGGACCTTTTTCCAGGACTTTCTATGAACTGAGGCAAATGAGCAGCTTTTGTTACATTTGTGTATGAGAAACTAAATGCCCTCTGCTACTTTAACTTTAAGTAATGGGACAGGAGATTTTACAGTATTCACAACCTACTAAATGGGTTTTGGCTGGATTACATGTGATGCATTTAAATTAATACCAGAATTAGATGCTCCCCATCTACCATAATTCCATTTTCTGCATCCCACATTGACCCTTCCAGCCCAGGTGCTTCTGGTGAGATGGAGTGGAGGATGACTCATATTGATGAGAATTCCTCTAGTACCCTGTTCACATTCTCTAACCTTGTATATTGCTTTGCCAGCTGTTTGGCTGAGACTTCTTGTCGTTAAGGAAGCATACTCTGTTATTTGATCCTATAAGGAATGGAAGAGATGTGACATAGTTGTTGAATTTAGTTTTGCTTGAGGGGATAACAAGACTGCAATCTGATGTGAAGACAATAGTGGAACAGTGGAACAGTGAAGTCAGCAGGCAACAGATGTCTCATAAATAGGTGAGTTGAAGAGAACTGCAGGATTTAGTCATTCCCCCTTAATCCCTGTACATGAACAATGTTGTGAAACATGAAAGCCTGCAGTGTTTGTAGACATGATTGTACATTGTAGTGAAAACTCAGAAATGCTGGAGGAAACTCAACAGGTCTCCCAGGTACATTAAAGAAGGGCTCAGGTCTGAAAAATGGAATATATATCTTTATATATTGTAGAGACACATTATCTCCTGATTGGTAAGGAAGGCGCAACAACAACTGCACTTCCTTAGAAGACTTTTTAATTTCTTGTGTTTCTACTGAATATGTGTCTGCAATGGATTACATGTACCTTTCTGTTGACAACTCCATTCTCAATTCTTTATCCATGCAGCAACATAGTATAATTTTAGGCTTGATTTTAGGTCAATAAACCAAGCAGCATTTTTCAGAACCACCTTGCAGAACATAGCTCCTCCCTCACTAAAATGCAAAGTGATCTGTTCTTGCACAGATCTGGGAGCTTGGTTAAGCTCACAAACATAACACCCTCTTTAGAAAGTAAGAACACAATCCTGGAGAAACGCAGCATATTTTATATAGCAAAGATAAAGGTACAGAACTGTGACAATATACACTTTGAAATCATTTATTGACCAGGATTCTTTTCCTTATGTTTTCACATTTTATCTGGGTTTACAGGTTATTAAAGTTACATGGTTGGTGTCGCAGTTAGCGATTGGGACTGCGGTTCAAATCCCATGCTGTCTGTGAGTAGTTTGTATGTTCTCCCCATCTCTGCATGGGTTTTCCCTGGAGGATCTGATTTCCTCCAACCATTTGAAACATTCTAGGGGTTGGAGGTTTAATTGGGTGTAAATTTAAATGTTAAAAATATGTAAATTTTCAAAATTATGAAGAATGCTCATCATGTATGGGATTTTGTAATAGAAGCTGATATAAAGTATTCATCAGGTCAAGCAGCAAGATCCAAGATTCATGTCTCAGGATTCCTTCATCTTCATGGATACATCTTCTTAAGTATTTTCTTACACTTTCTATACTCTTCTAGTGCCTTATTTGCTTCTTGTTGCCAATATCTGCTGTACACATCTTTCTTCTTCTTAACCAGATTGCTAATATCCCTTGAAAATCAAGGTTTCCCTATGCCTGGTAATTTTCCCTTTAACCCTGACAGGAACATGCAAACTCTGCACTCTCAAAATGTCTCCTTTGAAGGCCTTCCATTTACTGAACACATTCTTGTCAGAAAACAACTTATTCCAATCCACTCCTCCTAAATCCTTCCTCATTTCCACAAAATTATCCTTTCTCCAATTTAGAATCTCAACTCTAGGCCCAGACCTATCCTTCTCCATAATTAACGAAACTAATGATGTTATGCTCACTGGTTCCAAAATGTTCCCCTACACATACTTCTGTTACCTGTCCAGTCTCGTTTCGTTCTCTAATAGGAGATCCAGTTTTGCACTCTCTCCAGTTGGTCCCTCGATATATTGAGTTAGAAAATTTCCCTGAACACATTTGACAAACTCCAAGCCATCCAGCCTTTTTACAGTTCAGGAGTCCCAGGTGCAGGGGGATGGGACAAGGCAGAATAAAAGATTGCCACTGACTAGATTGGATGAAGGGCCTGTTTCCATGCTAGAACTTCTCTCATTGTTCCTTTATCCATTATAATTACCCGTGACTGGATTCTATTGTGCGAGATAAGATTTTAATTCCTGCAGTACAGTATTGATTGGAATTTAGAAATTGATTTGTATAGTTAGAGTGGAGAATAAGGTGTGGAACCCTGAACTGCTACATATTTAGACTGATACACAGTTTAACCATATGGCCTAATTGATTAGATAAAAGTGCATCACTCTCTGTTTCTCATTTGCTTCAGCAGAGCTGTCTGACAAGAAAGATGGACACAGAATATCTCTGGGTGGTCCTATGGCCCCTTAGGACTCTGGTCAAAGTTTAAATTCAGACATAGAGGTAACAGGCCATTTGAGTTGTGCCGCCAAATTTACACCCAATTAACCTACAACCCCCGGTTCATTTTGAAGGGTGGGAGGAAACCAGAGTCCCTGGAGGAAACCCATGCAGACACGGGGAGATCGGAGAAACTCCTTACAGACAGTGCAGGATTCTAACCCTTGTCCCGGTTTCTGGCACTGTAAAGACATTACTCTAACTGCTCCACCAACCATGCCCCTTCCCCCACCCCCCACCCCATGGGTCCCCTTCCCTGTGAAGCAGTCAAGTTTAGTTGGCTTCTTCCATACTTCTCTCCTACCATCCACAGCAAAATCCCCAATATCTGGAATTCATGCAGCCAGCAACCAACCAACCAGCAAAAAAAAAAAGAGGAAATAAAGAAATAAACTTAAAATAATAAATAAAAGTTTAAAATTGTAAAAATAAATGTTTTCCGAAGCCACAGGCAACCCCTGGGAGCAAACATGTACCAATGGAGTGTCCTGGCAGTGTCCTGCCTGCAACAGCTGTTTTAAATTAAGTTTCAATAAAGTTGTATTTGAATAAATGGCGATGCCCAGGATGAAGAGCCCGCCGATGCTGCTCGCCATTGGGGCTAGTCTCCCAAATTGTCTTCTTATCCCTGCCTGGTAAGAGTCCTTATTAGTATTAAGTATATTAGTAAAACTTTATCTGTAAACTTGGGGGGGGGGTGGGGGGGCGATGGTTAGATCAACACCGTCACAGACCAGTCACTGGGGTTCGAATTTTGTAAGTGTGATAGTACAGACCTATCACCAATGTATATAGTTACAGTATCTCGAGCATGTAATGACTGTGCTTACAGTGATTGGCTGAGAGCTAAGCCACGCCTACTGTCTGGGCCTTAAAGGGTTGTGTCCCTAGCCAGGTCGGATCATTCCGGACTGGTCGGCCACCTGTGAAGAGCCCCTGTCTTTTGCTAATAAAACCCTTGGTTTGGATCAACAAGTCCTTGGTTCTTTCTACGAGCTCTACAGTAAGTTATGGGAATTAACTGATTAAAGTGAATTTCACATTCTTAAGGACTACAATACGGACATTTTTTTTCAAATTACTTTACATTTTGCACCGTCTTTTGTTTTTTTAAATAGTGTATTATTAATGCAGGTGTATTAGTGATGCATTATAAAGTGAGCCTCAGTCAACTGGAAAATTCGCATATCCAGCATCGCAATCCATAGGTACCAGATACTGGGGATTTTACAACACAAAATAACACTGCACAACAAAGATTTTGTTTCCTGAATATTTGGGGGTGTATTTAATGTTTTTTGGACTGCTGGTTACAAAAAGCACCTTCAAACTTTCCGATCACATACTGTTTTTTGATGTAACCTATTTTTCGGATAGCTTGTCATATTTTAAATCTACTTGCCCTCAAAGCAAGCTGTTTTGGTTAGTCCAAGCATGCCTGGTCATACACTCAGTGCAGGTGCTCAGCAAATGTTGTCTTAGGCCTGGGCATGCTTGTCAGGCATTTAAAGATGTGGTTGAGAATTTTCTTGGTAACCACAGAACACCAAACTACATCCAGCTGAATTGACAACATGCTTCAGGCCTACAAAACCACAAAGAGCAACATGTCATTGAAAGTTCATTTTCTGCATCTGCACTCTATTGATCTTGGAGTAGTCAGTGATGAACACAGTGAAAGGTCACTGCCACCATGGAAAAGCAGTATCATGGCAACTGGAATCCATCAATGCTGGTCGACTATTTTTCGACACTGACGTGAGAAACAACAGATGCTGAGTACAAATGAAAATCAGCAGAAAAACATTTTTGGGTCAGTTGAAATAATGCAATGTTTCAGCATAATTATGTGATTAAACATGCAAAGTTCAATAAAATTTAATTTACTTTTTCTCCAACATCCAACATGATACAGCAAATCTTTGTGTTCAACTTGAAGTGGTCTATCTAATCCCCAATTTATTTTTCAGGAAGTAAAACTTTTGAAAAATTTGTTGTCCTGTATGACATAAAATATATCTTATGAGAATGGCTGGGAATTACCTGATTAAAGTGAACTTCACATTCTTAAGGACTATAATACGGACATTTTTTTTCAAATTACTTTACATTTTGCACCATCTTTTGTTTTTTTAAATGGTGTATTCTTAATGCAGGTGTATTAGTGATGCATTATACAAATCACTTTTGAAATTCCATTTGCCTTAATGATTTTTCACTTTGCAGAATGTAAGGTATGTTAACTCTTTCTAACTTTATGACAATGCCTAAAAACATTGATCTTTAAAATCCTTTTTCCATATTAATTGCTGGAGAGGATGGAAAATGCAGGACACGTTCCTGCTTAAAATCATTGAAAAATATGTTTTCACTGTGTTATTTTCTTCAGCCTTCTGCCCTGAACTGTCAGGAACAATTAACCTGGAATGTAGTACGCTATTGGCTCTGAATGCGTGGTTAACTTAGCTTTTAATTAAAATCTCTCTGCCGAATTTGACCACAGCATTATGTCTGTTTGCTCCTGTTGGACTTTTGAGATAGAGCATTTATGGGGCTTTATTCCTTGGAGCCCAGGAGGGTGAGGGGTGATCTCAGAGAGGTGTACAAAATCATGAGAGGAGTAGATCAGGCAAGTGCTCTAAGACTTTTGCCCAGAGAAGGGTAATCAGTAATCAGAGCACATAGGTATGAGGTGAGGGGGAGAGATTTAATAGGAACCTGACTGGTAACTTTTTACTCAGAGGGTGGTATGGAACAGGCTGCCAGAGGAGATAGTTGAGGCAGATACTATTGCAATGTTTAAGAAAGAATTGGATATGGGCCAAACACAGGCAAGTGGAAATAGTGGGTGGCATAGGCACGTTGAGCTGTGGACTCTAAGTGCCTACTGGCGTGCAGTGTAAGTCAGCCCAGCTATGATCAACTGGGAACATGGGAAAAGATATGGCAAATGGAATTTAAATCTGACAAGTGCGAAGTGGTGCATTTTGGAAAATTAAACCAGGACAAGACATTCACAATGAATGGCCAGACCCTGGGCAGTTTTGTCAAACAGAGAGACTTGGGAATACAAGTTTCCTATAGTGACAGCAGAGGCAAACAATGTAATGAAGGCATTTGTTGTCTGAAACATTCAGTACAAAGGGTGGGACATCACATTACAGTTGTATTGGTTAGGACACATTTGGAGTAATGTGTGCAGTTCTGGTTGCCAACTCTACAGAAAATATGTGATTAAGTGAGAGAGGGTGCAGAAGAGATTCACAAGCATGTTGCCAGGACTGGAGGGTTTGAATGTATCTTGTCTTTCTTCATTTGATAGGCTGGATCTGCTTTCCTTGGAGGAATGGAGGCATAAAGGTTTATAAAATTATAATTATGGTAGAGGTTCAGACTCTGTTCCTCATAGTAGTGATATTAGGGAGCTTAGTTTAAAGTGACAGAAAAGAACTTTTAAAGGAATCTGAGTAGTAAAATCTTTCCTGCAAAGATTAAGATGCCAGAGGAAGCAGGAACGATGACAACATGTAAGAGGCATCTGGAGGTACTTGGAAAATGGAATTAATGCAGGCAGTTGGGTGAGTAGAGATAAGCAAGATGGTCAGCTAAGATAGGGTGTGCCAAAGGGTCTGGGTCATGCAATAGAACTCCATGAGTTTATGACATGCAAGAAGGGGGTTACTTAAAGGGGGTGAAGGGATAATAATATGCACAAATTTTAAAAATGTGATGTTACAAACTAACAACCCTTTTAATTATTTTTTAGGACTAAAGGGACTTTGTTAGCACAGGAACAACAATGGAAAATTCACCAGAGCATGGTAAATTCAAAATAATAGTTTTTTTTAAATTAAATAACAACATTTCATACTTATCTCTAAATTTATCCCCACTATGCGTAAATGTTAGTGTCTGTCGGTGTGGGTATGTGTATGTGTAATTAAAATCCCACTCTGAAAAGACAATCTTTAAAAGTTCAACATCACTCTAGTCTTGCTTGAAGGGCTTAAATTCTCAGTTCAGAAATAATTATAAAGTGTTTTTAAACATTGCCTTCAGATCTCTTTACTCATAATGTGGTTATTTTCTTCCATGATAAATTCACAAACCCAGACAAGTGGCCATACAAAAATAGACCCCTTTTCAAAGAGACAGTGAAATAGTCTCCTTATTTCAAAAACCACTCATTCTGAGTTCCCCTTTTCCTACAACACACAACAGCACCAATTCTGGTTACTGTAACTCAACCATATCTTTCACAAGGTTTCACCCCTGTGTGTCACAGGGTTTTGACTTCTGTACTCTCCAAATTGAACTCTTACAAACTCTTACAATGTCTGAATTCAGTTAATATATTTCTCCAAATCATGTGACCATTACTTCATCACCAACATGAGCCCAATTCTTGGAAACCACGTGACCATCAGTTTTATTTCTACCAAAATTCTGTTCCTTTTTCAAAACCATTCAATATCCATAACAACCTCTGACCTCATCTCCGTTCAAGAGGCTTAAGTGGCTTTGATTAAAAACAGTTGGCTTCCTTCAGCAGTTTTTATTGAGTAATTAAGATCCATTTGATATCCATTAGCTGTCTGTCCAAAATGCTGTGACTCCGAGAATGAACTCTCGTCTCTGAAACAATGGTGTATCTGTAAATGTGCTGACCTGAGTGAGACACTGTACCAATCCACAACTAACTAAGAATACAGATACAGTATTTTAACTTTATAATTTACTTTACTAAGACATTTTATATGAGAAATATATTTTAACTTTAACATAAATCTGTAACAGTAAACTCAGTGCCTCCTAACGATTTTGAAACTGGCAACATACTTTCTGAAAGCAGGATAATCAACAGAAACAGAAATTTCTGCAGATGGACATGCAGCGTCAATGGGTTTCCTTCAGTGTTTTGGAAGTGTGATTCCCACTCAACACAGCAGCCCAAATGCTCAAGCAAAGGCCTTGAAACAGTAACATGGCAATGTCCAAATCAGTTGTGAAATCCAAGAAAACAATGTGCTACTCAAGAGAAATTTTGTCAATTGAGATTAATATCTCAAATTTAGTATGACATATGAATGTGAAGAATGCACAGAATTCAACGTTTCTTAACCTTCTGTAGAATAACATGCACCAGAGCAGGAACTCCTTTCTCTTAGATACATTTTGTATTACATTATTTCTTGAGTACATTTTTCTCTCATTTAGCCTTCATTGGTACATTTGGGTCTTGGCTCCTACCCCTCCTATTCTTCCCCATTAAACTCTAGTCTTTAATTTGGATGGCTGCCTGCTTTTCATTCATACCTTGAGGAAGGGCACCGGCCCGAAACATCAGGAATATATCTTTACCTCTTATGGACACTGCGAGACTGGCTGAGTTCCTCCAGCCTTTTTACTACAATCACAGCATCTGCAGACATCCGTGTTTCACTTCATTTGATACATCAGTTGTCTCCACTCTGCTCTCTCTATCCTGATAAAGGATTGGCCATTATTTTTCTGCCACTGATCCTGTGATTTCCCCAGCTGATTGTTTAGGACCATAGAACAATAAAACAGCACAGGACAGAAACAGGCTGTTCAGCCCATCCAGGGCATAATGAACTCTCATTCTGGCCAGTCCCATTGACCTGCACCAAGATCATGGTCCTCCATTCCCCTCTCATCAATATAACCATCCAAATTGTCCTTAAATGACAAATATTGGGCTGAATTCACCATTTCAGCTGGCAGCTCATTCCACACTCACACCATTTGCTGCATGAATAGGTTCCTCCAAATCTTTCCCCTAAACATCTCACCTTTTAAGTGGCGGTGCTCCCTGAGCTGCTGAATGGGAGGGTGGTCAGCGAAGACGCGGTGCTGCTCTGAAGGGTCCAACTACTAGGTCTTAATGCCAGAGGCTCTAGACAAGCATGAAACAGCCTGTTAAATGATGTGATGGTGTTTTTAAGTAAAATCCTGCAGCCTCAGGGTCAGTGCCCAAGATGTTGGCCCCTATCTTCAGTAGCTACTCACAAGGAGTTGCAGACACTGGGGGAGCAGCGAACAGGTACAGGGCACCAGAAATGGGGAGAAGGCCCTCCTCCCCCCCCCCCCCACCCATTCAGAGGAGAAAGAAGAAGAGATGACTCTACAGGAAAGTGACTACAGCAATGGATCAGTGAGGTGGCCCAGTGACTGAAGGACCCACACAGGCTGCAGCTGGTCAGCAACCTGCAGTGAAAGGACTTGCACAACAGAGACAAGTAAGGGTGTGTTGTTTGCGTTTATGTGGGTCCCACAGTTTAAGAACCAGACCAGAGTTGAGGTACAAAGCACACGTTTATTTCAGGAATGGAAAATGGACAACAGGCAAGCCTCTACACATATACACACAATACGCAAGGGGGTAAATATATACTTTTGGATAATGAGGGAGGAACCGACAGAGACTGGGGAAATTACAAGAACATACACATTCAATAATCAGATCAAGGTGATATTACATGCCCCCACCACTTGACCAGTACGCACACGGCTCTTGCTACCTGGCCTCGAGACTCACCCAACCCAGTGTGAAAGGTGATACTTACATGCCACAAGGAATTCAAAGAGGCAGAACAAAGAGGCACATGTCCTTTATTGTTCTGCAGGCAGCATGAGGGGGCCAATCACTCGGGGCAGTCTGAGTCCCATTGGCTGCTGTAGCCAATGGCTCAAAGCCAAGTGCAGAGGCTCAGCATGGGTCAGCTGAAGTGATTCACCTGGGCCAATTGGGTGAAGATCAGGGTTGAGTGTGGGTGGGCTGCTTGGACTGCAGCACCTGGTGATTTAGGTTGGCCAATTCTAAGGGTCACCTGATGGCTTGGGGTGAGACTTTGACCTTGATTGGCAGGTAGTGTGTTCTTCGAACAGGAACACAGCAGCACCGCTGCCTCTCCATTACATAGAGCTGAGGTTAAGAAGGGCTTCTGAAGGGCCTCGGTCCTGAAGGTTTCCTGATCATGTCAGAGCTTTGGAAATGGATCTCAGGTTGTTGATGGATCAGACCGGTCTGAGCATTTGCAGAGGTTTCGGAGTGATGGACGTGAATCCACAAACACTCGTTGTCTCTGAAGGAACTCTCATTTGCTTCTCTTTCTCTTTTACTGTATGGAGCACCAGACAACACCAATGGTAACTCTTTGCCTGCCTTACAGCAGGCAGAATGAAATTTTGTGTAATAGTACATTTTCTGTATTATTACATGACAATAAGGAATCTTGAATCTTTCACCATTGACCTATGTGCTCTAGGTCTTGACTCACTGAACCACAGTGGAACTATCCTGCTTTTGTTTGCTCTATCTATACTCCTAATAATTTTATGTACCTCATTCAACTCTACACTCTTCAAATCTTATTAGTAGCTTTCCCATAATTAGGTGACCAAAACTGCACACAATATTCCAAATTTGGCCTCATCATTGTCTTACACAATTTCACCAGAACATCGCAACTCCTGTCATCAGTACTTGGATTTTAAAAAGAAAATGTATTGCTACATTTTCCATATTCATTGTAATCCTACACATGCACCACCCAACTCATGAAAGATTTTATTTAAATGTTTTTTGCATGGATTGTCAACCTTTCAAATGTTAAAAAGGTTATCCTTTAAGTTATGGAAGGTCTTTCTTCAGATGTATAACTTGTCCACAGAAAAACTGGCTGTGGGAAAACATTAACACCAAGAAGCAGTCGAGGCAACCTTCCTGCATATATTTAAGTCACAGATAGATTTTTGCATTATAAGGGAATGAAGGATTATCGGGAAAAAGCAGGTAAGTGGAGATGAGTCCATGGTCAGATAACCTATAATCTTATTAAATGGCTTGCCAGCCAGAGGGCCGAACCCCCACTCTAAGTCCTTATGTTCTTTTGTGAGAAGAAATACAGAAAACAAGTTCAGTCTGCAAACAGACTCTATTGAAAGAGAACTCCCACTTTCCACAGTGAACAGAAAGCATTAATGAAACAATATTAATATCTCTCAGTCAAAACAGGGCGATATATCCAGAAAAAGATTACAAGTGAAGAATAGTTACTAATTCAAAATTGTTTTGGTTTGTGGGTGTGGTTACCTACAAATTGTAAGCACACAATTGATGTGTTACTCACAACAAGGTTTGATTTGATAAAGGAATTATGCAAATTTCATCATTTTGGCCAAGATGTTTTTTACACAATGGTCTTCTGTTAATGTAGTTTCTGCAAGTAGTAAAAAGTGTTATTAATGATGTGTTATTAAATATTATTGTTGCTGCTTTTCTCAGCTTAATATTTGGAAAAATTGTAATCAACATAAATATACTGGGATTTTTTAAAATCCATATAAAATTTATTGCATTTCAGACTAATACTTTTTTCTTTAACACAATAAATACCGTTGAATTATTTTATTGCTTGTTATCATTATACTTAAAATGTGCACATTTCAAATAATTTTTGAATTGACAATTCTAAACTGCTACATTTTCACCTCCCTAAATCATCAATTAAGTAAAGTCCATTGTTACGAGCCCAGAGGACCCCAAAACCCAGCAGCAATAGAAATTAAACAAGACAAATGATTACTTAAACAAAAGATGCTTTAAACATGAAAACAGCATCAAACTCTAACATCACTATTAACTTACTAAACTTAACAACCCCCTTCTAATTCAAAGCGCACATGAATGTAATGTGTTTACAAGTTCAGAAAAGTTATTTGATTCACAGTCCAATCTCACTTCTCATTCCTCCAAGTTCACTGGTTGCAGGCAATTCTTATACTGTGCACAGAATTCAACAATTATGAATTTCACCAGGCTTTGGTGCTCAAAAGGCAAATGGTTACTGCTCAGGAAGGTTCTTGTTGGTTTTCAGAGAGAGATTTGTTGGTCGCCAGACACGAACTGATTTCTTGTAATCAGCCACGTCATTGTCTTGCTAAAGAAACTTGCCCCATCAGGGTTTTCCAGATAATAACCTTTTTCTTTCAGGTCACCACAAAGTTCCTTTTTGTTTCTCTTATTTCAAGTGAAACATTAAGCAGCCAGTCCTCTCCTCTTGCATGAACTGCGAGGGCTATGACCAGGCTGATCTAAGCACTCATAACCCGTCTTCCAAATGGGACTTTTCCACAGGTTTGCCAGCTTTTTCTATTCCAGTTTCAGCTGCTGCTGAACTGAATTCTCTCTCTCTCAATCAGAGAAAAGCCTGTTTGATCCTCTCTGCTTGCAAAACCACATAACACTCTTAGAACAGCAAGCTGCACTCAGACAGTCTGCAGTTCCAAACCAAATCCTGCGAGTTCTTTAATTTGTTGCTTTTCAAAACAACAATCCATTAGTGAAGTCTCTTGGGCACTCTTCAAAGCTTTTGCAAAGGCGCTCTGAGCCTGGACTGTCTGGCTTGAGCAGAGCTCCAGTATTTTAAATGAGATTTATTTTGAAGTGTTTGTATGTGACATACACTAAAAAAATTGCCACAATTGATCTGGAAAAAACATATCTATATACAATATAAAATACTATATAATCTATCACACCATACAAAGCTGCCCACTCTGATCTTCAAGGGGACCAATTTTGTCCCTTCCTACTCTTTTGCTCTTAATATACCTGTAGAAATCCTTAGAATTTTCCTTCACATTGTCTTCTAAAGCTACCTCATGTCTTCTTTCAGCCTTCCTGATGTCTTGAGGTTTTTCTTGCATTTTTTTATTCTCCTCAAGTACCTCATTTGCTCCATGGTACCTAAACCTGTTATACACCTCTCTTTTCTTCTGAACCTGCTCCCCAATATTTCTCAAAAACCAAGGTTCCCTGTACTTTCTAACCTTGCCTTTAACCCTAACAAAAACATACGAACTCTGCACTCGCATAATTTTACCTTTGAAGGTCCTTCACTTACCTCACACATCCTTGCCTTAAAACAACTTATCTCAACCACACATTTTAGATCCTTTCTCTTTACCTCAGAATTGGCCTTTATCCAATTTAGAATCTCAACCCAAGACCAGACCTATCCTTCTCCATAATTAACTTGAAACTAATGGCATTATGATCACTGAACCCAAAATGTTCCCGTCACCTGTCCTTCCTTGCTCTTTAAAAGGCAGTGGTGGATTAACTATCACCTGGGCACCTAGGCTGAGCTTTAATAAGCCTCCACTTGACATTTCCCCCCTACCCCACCCTCATTGAATAGAATAAACTGATGTTAAATAAGCAAGATAAATAGACTTACCAGGGGTTCGGACAATGCAGAAATACATGGGATGGCGATCCAACCAACAGCACACACGCCCAGGAAGGAGGACATACCACCGCCACCCTCCAAAGCCCAGAAATCTAACACCAGCCTGTCACAGACAGCAGGTCCATGGTAATGAAGACAGGAAGGGTGATAAAGAAGATTAGGGGAGTGATGATCAACTTGGGCATGGGTTACTGCAAGGCTGGCGGCACTACACTGCCCCTTCTCCCCTCGGGGTGGGCAGACCTATGCAGATGATCACCAAATCAGGCAACAACTGCCAGGAGAACTTCATGGGTGAAGACCTAGCCACGCTGGTGAGCCTGCTGAGGCACCCCATATCATGGTGGACTGGGGCAGGCCAGAATCACTCTTGGTTCACAGCTTTGTTTGCGTTAGTGATTGAACCTTTAGCACAGTTGATAAGACAAAATACACAGATACAAGGTATGAAAGTTTTAATGAGGAGTATAAATTTAATTTATTTGCTGATGACATATTGGTGTATTTAATAAATCCAGCTCAGTCACTTTTGCATTTGAAGGAATGTTTAATACAATATGTATCTCTTTCTGGGTATAAAGTTAATTGGGAAAAAAGTGAAATATTACCGGTAAGTGAAGGAGATTATTCAGTTTATAAGATTATTAATTTGAAGTGGACTGATTGAATTAAATATCTGGGTATAATTTTGAATGTTAATTATCTTCATATAAATTAAATTATGCTCTGTTAATGAAAAAAATTAAAAATGATTTGATTAAATGGAAAGATTTACCTAGTAATTTAATGGGAAGGATAAATACAACTAAGATGAATATCTTTTCACGTATACAATATTTGTTTCAATCTATTCCATATTTACTTGATAAAATTTTTTTTCGAGATTTAAATAGAATGGTTAGGGAGTTTTTATGGAGGGTTAAATTTTTGAGAGTAGCTTTGAATAAATTAACTTCGAAATATGAGTTAGGGGTATTACGTTTACCACATTTTCAAAATTATTATGAGGCAGCTCAACTTAAATTTATTAGTTCATTGATGGATTTTGTACGGCCTCCTAGTTGGGCTAAAATTGAGATGACAAGTATTTCTGAATTTGAAATACATCAATTTTTGTTTAGGTGGAATATGAATTTGTTACACAATATAATGTGCCTATACTAAAGCATTTAATGAAGTTATGGATAAAGAAAAATAAAATGATAGGTTCTAGGGGTAAATTATTGGCTTTGACTCCGTTGTATAATAATCAACTTATTTCTTTTTCAATACATAATCAAAGTTTATTGCATTGGAGATTTAAAGCTGTGAAAAATTTTATTCAGATGAGGGAAGATGTTGGTATTGATAAGAATTCTTTATTTCTTTATTAACAAATTTGATCTTTGGTAAAATGTATGTTTGGTAGAGAGATGATTTTACCTAAAATGACAAAATTTGAGGCTTTTCTTATGAAGTTACCAGAGAAGGGTTATATTTCATTTATGTTTCAAATATTACAAGATGGTATGGATAAAAAAGGTTGGGATAGATCTAAAATTAAATGGGATGCGGATATTGTTTTTATTTTTTATGAAGAGGATTGGTTAGATATCTGTTATGATAGTGTAACTAGATTGGTAAATGCACATTAATTACAATTTTTTACATCAATTATATTTGACACCTGAAAAATTAAGAAAATATGGTTTTAATGAATCAGATTTGAGTTTTCGATATGGTGATACGGTTGGAACTTTTTTTTCATGCTGTTTGGTCATATATACATATACAATCTTTTTGGAAGAAAATTCAATCGTTTTTAGAATATCTGTATAAGATTAAAATAGTTTTAGATCCAACAGTATTTTTATTGGGTAGTTTGCAACCTCTGAAAGGCTTGGAATTAAATAAGTTTTAGCTTGCTTTTGTATATTTAGCTTTATCTGTAGCGAAAAAATGTATTGCTAGTACGTGAAAAGATACAAATATGATTGATATTAATAGATGGCATAAAGAGATCAAATATTGTTTAATAATAGAAAAAATTACATATGTTTCACATGATAATTATAATTTTTTATGAATAAGTTGCTGTTATATTCAGAATATTTATATTTCAATTTATATTGATTAGATTTTAATATGTATATTTAACTTTTTTTAATATCCTTTCTTTTTTCTTTTTTTAATGGCTCTCCTTAGGAGAGTTGGCTGAAAGGGCAGGGGGTTCTCTTTCTTCTTTTCTTTTTTTTTTATATATATATAAAAAATGTTCATGTTCATGTTTAATTGCTGTATATGTCATATGTTACTTGTTTTTGAACAAATAAATAAAGTTTTTTTTTTAAATCTTCCACAGGGTCATGAGGATCCACACCGAGGAGCACGCCATGATGGTGGCCAACCGTCCCCTCAGCCTGGCCAGCAACAGGGAGAAGATGGCCAAGATACTCTTGGAGAATTTCAGCACCCCTCTAAACACATCATCTACCCATCTGTCCTCTTGCTCTACTCCTATAGCCACACCACTGGCTGTGTGATGGAGTGAGTTCACGGAGTCACCTACATGGCACCTGTGCAAGAAGGCTACATCATGCCCCATGTGACCAATGATGGCCAGAGTTGACCTCATTGACTATCTCCTGAAGCTGTTCAATGAGGCAGCTACTGATTCACTGAGAGCAGGCTCCACATCATGAAATGATGCTAACCTCGGTCAACTTCAAGGAGGATCTTGGGCTCAACATGAACAAGCACCTGGTGGAGTACAAGCTCCCCAATGGCTACATCATCATGCTGGGCAAGGGGAGGTTCTGTTGCCCAGAGGCGTTCAATCCAAACCATCCCCTCAGCTCCTGACACCTGACTCCAAACCCTCCCCTCGGCCTACTGCACACGCATACCAGACAGGCTTAGGGAGCTCCAGAGTAGCTGAGGGATTCAGTGGTGCCTGCTTTTAAACTGTGAGACTGTGGCATCTGCGCCAGATGACTAGGTCTGGGTCTGGGCCTGAGCACAGTGGTAGCTTGTGAATTTTGCCTGGTTTCATCCAGCAGTCAAAGGTGAAGGAGGCAGTGAATGCAAATTGCCAGTTGTGTGCGGGCCTATGGACTCACAGACACACTGGCATTACTATAATGAAATGCAGTGCAAATGTGCTTCTCAACACCCAGTGTGACCAGACAAGGACGTGCCAGTGACACCACTGCCGCTAGTTCAGGTGCAGTTTGGGGGTTTCTCGCAACCTGGCAGGTTTAAAAATAAATCAAGGAGAAATGCTGGTGGACCCCATGGGGAAACCCCACTCATGCATGAGGAGAACTTACAGACTCTGTACAGACAGCGCAGGATTCTAAACTCGGTCCCAAACATTGGGCCTATAGACTGCCTGGGGTTAATAATTTACAAGGGGTCAAATTTAGGCTTCTACAAGTTTACTGAGTTGGCTTCAGCCTAGTCAACCTCATGGTTAATCCCCACCATTAAAAGGAGATCCAGTATTGCAACAGCTCTAGTTGGTCCATCAACAAACTATCAAAATTACCTTCACAGATAAATAATTAAATGTGAATTAATTGTTGATACATGTTCCAAATATAGCCCCTATTACCTCCCAACAAAATCCTAAATAAAGAAAAGGAAAGGGAAGAAGGAAAAAAGAAAAGAGAGAAGAAAGAGAAGAAAGGTGCTGTCGAGATCTGGAATCCAGTTCAACAAAAAAGAGCCCAATTATTTTTGTCTCAATCTCAATAAAAGGAAGAAAAATGAAGGGAAGAAAAGTAAATAGAATAAGTATCTTATTTATTAAGTATTCCACTTTACTCTTTGTAGGGAAAATTCCCATACCTGCAAAAATGTGTTGTACTTATTCCTTAAATTGTAAGTGATTTTCTCCAGGGGAACACAACTATGCATCTCAGTATTCCGACGGGCAATGTTCAAGAGAGAATAGAACTTCCAGGTAATCACAATGCCCCTCCTGGCCACAGCAAATACAATTTTAAGAAGCTCTAATTGGTACTTGGACAGCCTCATTTCTGGTTTTTCGTCCACAATATTTTCTAAGTGAAATAATTCTGGACTTAAAGGCATTTGTTTCCCAATAATTTGATTTAGTAAAACTCTTAAATTAATTTTGAACATGACCAGGTAGAATGTAAGAAAGTATTTGTTTCTTTCCTGCATCTAAAATATATTTGGAAAAATTAGAGTCTAATTTATGCAATTTTTGCGGGGTAATATAAAGCTGATGCAAAAACATTATATGCATTATATTAACTAGCTATATATATCTTACATCAATTGTATTAGTCATACAGTCATGACATAAATTTGACCAGGTTTTATCATCAATTCTAATATTCAAGTCTGATTCCCATCCTTGTTTTAATCTATATAACTCCTGTTTAAGAGTAAAGAATGCATAACTGATGTGAATTTCTTTGTTTTCCCCTTTCAAATTTTACTGCATTCTGGTAACATCCTAATTCTTATCTGAGAAAAACTCTTAATTGAAATTAACAGAAGATTGAATTATTATAAATATTACATTTATTTTTTTAATTGTTAGAATGGCATTAATTTCCCTTGTACATAACAATTTTCTATATATCTGATTATGAAATTTGGCATGTAGAATTAAATTGTGCATTGTTAAAGGAAGTAGTCTGTTCTGAAACAAGAGCATTTTGAGGGTCATTTTTGCTCCTTTTAGCAATTATTCATTTTATACCAAAAACTCAAAATGTGTTTCATTGTTGGTGCTTCTTTTCCAACAAAAATAAAGTTAACAGTCCATTTATATATAAATTCTTCTACCACTATTTCCCTGACTTTGTGCAGTTCAATTTCTACCCATAAGGCTTGTCTCTTCCATTAAACAGAGAAGTGGCAAACTTCATCTGGGCTGCCCAATAGGTTGGGAAGTTGTCGCACTTCCAAGTTTATTTTTCCATGGAGATTCAAGCTTAACTTACCTTCCATACAAATTTTCTAATTAATTTATTTACATTTTGAAAGAATTTCTGTGGTAATGGGGTCAGGAGAGTCTGGAAGAGGTACTGTAGATGAGGAAATATGTTCATTTTAATACAGTTTTCTCTACCAACCAGTTATTGTGAGAGTGACCTATTTATTTAAATCCTCTTCACCTTTCTTAAGCAAGGGGAGATCATTCAACTTACATAAATATTTTAAGTCATTATTTTTTTTAATTCCCAAATATTTGATCACATTTGCCAGCCTACTGAATTGTGTATTCCTTTTGCAATCTGTATAATCTCCATTTGTTAAAGCTATCATCTCACTTTTTTTCCAATTTATCTTCTATTCAGAAACCTTCCCATAATCTTCCAGTTGCAGTTTCAGTCTTTGTAGCGAAGTTATAGGTTCTGTCAAATATATTAGTACATCGTCTGCAAAAGGACTGATTTTATGCTCATCTTCATCCATTCTGAACCCCTTAATGTTTGGGACCTGTCAAATGGCAACTTTCCTGAACACATTTGACAAACTCCAAGCCATTCAGCCCTTTTACAGTCCTATTTAATATACGGAAAATTTGAATCTCCTCATATCCTATACTGTGTTGCACTATTCTATGTTCTATAATGGAGGACTAAGGGTTTAGTACATTTTTTAAGAATGAATATATGGGTTGGCACCACATCGAGGGCTGAACTGCCTTTACTGTGCTGTATTGTTCTATGTTCTATAACAACCTATGTTTCCTGAAACTGTCTGCTATCTCTCTACAGATTTGCTCTTCCAATTCTTGTTGACTATTGGGCAGTCTATAATACAACCCCATGAGGGTGGTCATACCTTTCCATTCCTCAGCTCCACCCATACAGCCTCAGTAGGTAAGCCCTCTGTTCTGTCCTTCCTGAGCACAGCTATGATTTTTCCCTGATGAGCAATGCCCCTTTTATTCCCCTGCTCTGTTCTATGGTGTCTAACGCAATGGAATCCCAGAACATTGAGCTGCCAGTCCTGCCCCTCCTGCAACCAAGTTTCACCAATGACCACAATGCTATAATTCCATGTGCCAATCCACGCTCTCAGCTTGTCTGCCTTTCCTACAATATTCCTTGGATTGAAATAGATGCACCTGAGAACATTTCCACCACATACAACCCATTGACTTCTAAAAATTTTTACATCTTTTCCCTTCTCTATGCCGCTATCTGCTCTGGCCCTGTGGTTCCCACCCCCATGCAAATCTAGTTTAAACCCAGGTCCAATTTTCCCTGGAGGTGAGCCCAGTGATCCTGAAACCCAAAACTCTCCCTCCTGGACCATGTCTTTAGCCACATGTTAAGCTACATTATCCTCCTATTTCTAACATTGGCATGGGTAGTAATCCTGAGATCACAACCCTGGAGGTCCTGTCCTAGCACTTAACTTCCTGAATTCTTCTTTCAGGACCTCCTCACCTTTCCTATCCATGTCCCTGGTCCCTACATGGACCACAACATCTTGCTGCTCACCCTCCCTCCTCAGAATGCTGTGAACTTGTCCTGAATATCTTGGACCCTGACACCAGGGAGGCCACATACCATCCGTGATACTCAATCCCTTCCACAGAAATTCTTATCTGTTCCCCCTAACTCTGGGATCCCTATAACTATGGATCACCTCTTCTCCTCCCTTCTTTTCCTAGCCACAGGACCAGACTCTGTGCCAGAGACCTGATCACCGTGACTTGTGCTAGGTAGGGCCCTCCCAACAGTATACACAAGGCTACACTTGTTATTGAGGGTTACGGCCACAGGGGAGCCCTGCACTGCCTGCCTGATCCCTTTCTCTCTCCTGACTTTTTCTCATCTCCCCTTTCTTGTCTGCTAGGTGTGATAGTGTCCCTGTAACTGCAGTTTGTCATCCTCTCTGCCTCCTGAATGATCCAGAGTTTATCCAACTCCAGCTCCAGTTCCTTAAATTGGGCTGTCAGGAGCTGCAGCTGGATGCACTTCTCGCAGGTGATGTTGTCAAGGATGCTGCTGGCTTCCCTGATGACCCACTTTTTGTAAAAGGATGATTCCCCTGCCTTGCCTGCCATTCCCACTGTCTATGACTAGAGAAACAAAATATATGATACCTGAAATCTGACCTTACCTGTGCCTACCTGCTGAATCCTTTCTGTTCCTCGAATAGGGTGGTCTTTTCTTACTTCAGCTCCTACTATCCCTTGCCTCTTCTCGCTAAAGTTTCACCCCTCTGACTCAGCTCACTCTGATGCCGACAGCTCCCTCAATGAAAGCTCCCTTGATGACCGTTCCTTCATTTGGGACAAAGAAATCTTTTTCCTGTGGTCCACAGTTTAAAATTAATAATAATTAAACAATTCAGATAGAATTAAAGTGCACATTCCAGATTTTATTCAAGGTTATTTGCATGCATTTTGGTTTGACCATGAAGAAATCACAGCACTTCATACACATAGTCCCCTCATTTTAGGGCACCATAATATTTAGTACATTTGGCTTCATAAGTGTATGTGAGGACTCAGATATGTTTAATTGCTTCATTGATGCAGGTATACAAGAACGAGGCTCGCTTCTAAGCTTTTGATCACCTTTGGAGTCTGTAGTTGCCATTTTTTTTAACATGAAGACCCAAGTTGTGCCAATGAAAGTCAAATAAGTCATTATGAACTGATAAAACAAGAATAAAGCTGTAAGAGACATCGCCCGAACATTAGGATTACCACAATAAACTATTTGGAACAACATTAAGAAGAAAGAGTGTCCTGGTGAGCTCAGTCATCTCAAAGGGACTAGTAGCCCAAGGAAGACCTTCAGGGCAGATGACAGAAGAATTCTCATCATAATGAAGAAAAGTCCTCAAACATGTGTCTGTCAGATCAGAAACACTATTCATGAGGCAGGTGTGGATACATCAATGACTACTGTCCACAGAAGACTTCATTAACAGAAATACAGGGTCTACACTGCAAGATGCAAACTGCTACTTAGTCACATAAAGGATGACCAGATTACAGTTTGCCACGAAGTATTTAAAAGAAGCTGCAGAATTTCAGAAAAGGCCTTGTGGACAGATGAGACTAAGACGAGACTTGTATCAGAGTGATGGCAAGAGCAAAGTGTGGAGGCAAGAAGGAACTGCCCAAGATCCAAACCATCCCACCTTTGCCATGGTCTGCAACTTGCATTCAGTGTGTACGTGAAGAGCAGAAGGATGACAAGAGTGAAGATGGGGTCACTTAATAATAAAGGAGGCAACACGTCCCTGGAGGTGGAGTAGGTTAGGGATATTCAAAATGAATACTTTGGTACACTATTCACCAGAGAAAAGGACTTTGGTCAAGGTGAGGTTAGAATAGAACAAGCTTGTATGCTGGACCATGTTGAAGTTAGGAAAGAGGAAGTAATGGATCTTAAAATCATCAAGATTGACAAGTCCCTCTGGGTTAGGGGTTGGTGGGGTTGGTGTTGTGGTAGGGTTTGGGGATCAAAATTAGGTTTATTTGGGGGATTCAGGTTGGGTTATTCAGGGGCTTCGGGATGAGGTTAGGTGAGGGCCACCGAATGTCTCTTCTCCTTGTAGGAGGACTTCAGCCTTTGTTGACCCCAGTGCACACCTGTGGCAGGTTGTTGTGGAAAGAATGGGAAGAGATTGTATTGGTGATGATGTTTGAGCCTTCCTCAGCCACAGTGGGGGATTGGAGAATGGTAAAGTATTGTCGCCTTGTTTTAAAAAAGTAGACAGGGTCTGATCAGAAGCACTCAACATGGATTTGTGGGAGGAAGGTCATGCTTGACCAATCTGATTGAATTTTTTGAAGAGGTGACGAGGAATGTGGATGAGGGTAGCGCAGTGGATGTTGTCTATATGGACTTCAGTAAGGCCTTCGATAAGGTACCACATGGAAGGTTAGTTAGGAAGGTGCAGTCTTTAGGTATAAATTTTAAGATAGTCAAATGGGTTGAACATTGGCTGAAAGGGAGAGGCCAGAGAGTGGTAGTGGATAATTGTCTGTCAGGTTGGAGGCCGGTGACCAGTGGTGTGCCTCAAGGATCTTTATTGGGCCCATTGTTGTTCGTTATATACATTAATGATCTAGATGATGGGATGGTGAATTGGATTAGTAAATATGCAGACGATACTAAGATAGGTGGAATAGTGGATAATGAAGAAGGTTTTCAAGGATTGCAGAGGGATTTGGGCTGCTTAGAAAAGTGGGCTGAAAAATGGCAGATGGAATTTAATGCTGATAATTGTGAGGTGCTTCATTTTGGTAAGAAGAATCAGAATAGGACATACGTGGTAAATGGGAGAGCATTGAGGAATACAGAAGAGCAGAAAGATTTAGGAGTAACGGTACATCGTTCCCTGAAGGTAGAAACTCACGTGAATAGGGTGGTGAAGAAGGCTTTTAGTATGCTGGCCTTTATCAATCATTGCATGGAATATAGGAGTTGGGAGGTGATGTTGAGATTGTATAAGACGTTGGTGCGGCCTAATTTGGGGTTCTGTGTGCAGTTCTGGTCGCCTAATTATAGGAAGGATATAAACAGAGTGGAGAGAGTGCAGAGAAGGTTTACCAGAATGTTACCTGGGTTTAAGCATCTAGAGTATAGGGAGAGATTGGACAGATTAGGTCTTTATTCTTTGGAGCGTAGAAGGTTGAGAGGGGATTTGATAGAAGTATTTAAGATTATGCAAGAGATAGACAGAGTGGATGTGGATAGACTATTTCCGTTAAGAGGAGGAAAGATTAAAACAAGAGGACATGAGTTAAGAATTAAGGGGCAGAGATTTAGAGGTAACATGAGGGGGAACTTCTTTACTCAGAGAGTGGTAGCCGTGTGGAATGAGCTTCCGGGAGAAATAGTGGCGGCGGAGTCAATTGTATTATTTAAGAAAAGGTTGGACAGGTATATGGATGAGAAGAAGATGGAGGGTTATGGGCATTGTGCAGGGAGGTGGGACTAGAAAGGGGTGTTTGGTTCGGTGCGGACTAGAAGGGCCTAATGGCCTGTTTCCGTGCTGTAATTATGTTATGTTATGTTATATTAATAGGGAGAAACCTGGGAATTAGAGACCAGTGAGTTTTACATCAGTCATGTGCAAACTGTTGGAGAGGATTCTTAAAAACAGAATTTCTGAGCATTTGGAGAAGTAAAGTCTTCTCACAGACAGTCAGCAAGGCTTTGTGAGTAGAACGTTGTGCCACATGAGCCTAAATGAGTTTTTTTGAGGAGGTTACAAAAGATATTGATGAAGGTAGATGTGGTGTATAAGGATTTTGGTAAGGCATTTGACAAGACCTCCTAAATGAGAGACTCATTCAGTAAATCCTGAGGCATATGATCCATGGAACCTAGGCTATGTGGATTCAGAATTGGCTTGCCTGTAGAAAGCAGAGAGGACAGTGACTCATGCAGTTCCACAGAGATCTGTGCTGGGACCCCTGCTCTTTGTAATTTTTATGAATGACCGAGATAAAGAAACAGATGAATGGGTCAGTACGTCTGTGGACGATACAAAGGTTAGAGGAATTATGGCTAGTGCTGACGGTTGTCATAGGTTACAAAAGGATATAGAATTGATGCAGAGTTGGGTGACAGATGCTGTTCATTCCAGATAAGTATGAGGTGATGCATTTTGGAAGGACAAACCGGAAGGCTGAGTATAGTTAACAGTGTGACCTTGGTGTTCAAATCCATCCATCTCTCAAGGTGGCCGCACAGGTTGATAGGATAGTTAAGAAGGCCTATGGGATGCTGGGCTTCATTCATGGAGGATTGGGTTAAAGAGTCACGAGGTCATGTTGTGACTCTACAAATCTCTGGTGAGACCACACTAAGATATTGTGTTCAATTCCATTCAGGAAGGATGTGGAAGCTGTGGAGAAAGTGCAGTGGAGATTTACCAGGAAGTTGCCTGGATTGGAAAATAAGTCTTATGAGGCAAGGTTAGCAGAGTTGGGACTTTTCTCTTAGGAGTGAAGAAGGATGAGAGGAGACTTAATAGAGGTTTACGAGATTATAAGAGGCATAGGTAGGGCAGGGACAATCAGCACCTTTTTCCCAGGGCTGGAGTAGCAAGCGCCAGAGGACATCTGTACAAAGTAAAGAGAGGAGACATCAAGGGTAAGTTTTTAAGGGAGACATCAGGGGTAAGGTTTTTACATAGGGAGTTGTAGGTGTCTGGAATGCTGTGCCCGGGGTGGTAATGGAGGCTGAAACATTAGGGGCATTTAAAGTAAGAGATTTCTGGATAGGTCCATGCATGAAAGAAAATATAGGTTATAAGGTAGGAAATGTTTAGTGCTTTTTTGATAGGAATATATAGGTCAGCACAACATCGAGAGCCGAAGGGCCAGTACGGTGTTGGAGAATTCTTTGCTCTCTGTTCTATTAAATTTGGCTTAGCACCAGTAAGTGTTGTGAAAGTACATAGGCATAAAAGAATGGCTAGCAATTCCGGATTAACTCTTCATGAAGCATTCTGGTCTGAAACACCAACAATTTATCTTCTCCATTGATGCTGTGTGACCTGTTGAGTTTCTCCAACAGATTGTTTGTTGCTTCTCTGTCTCTCCTCTTGCCCATAGATGCTTGCCTTACTATCAATATTACTCACAATTTCCACATTCTCGTGATCTCTGAATGAAAACAATTTTTTTGAATTCTCATTTGAAACAGCAGCATTTCAGAATATTTGTTGATCCTAATTTTAAATCAGAGATACAGCACAGTAACAAGCCCTTCCAGCTCATGACCCCATTCTGCCCAAATATGTCCATGTGACCAATCAACCTTCCAACATGGGAGACCCTGGCAAAAAATTCACATAGACATGAGGGGAGCATACAAACTCCTTACAGCCAGCATCGGATTTGAACTTGGTTACTGGCGCTGCATTAGGATTCCACTCTTCTCATCTCCAGTGGAAATTCATGGCTTTATTCCCCTCATTTTTCTCAAATTCTTGGTCTCAGCAGCCAAGAAACCATTTGGCTCTGTAAGGTGTATTCTTTCGCTTTTCCTGTTTATACAACATGGAAATCCAGTCCAAGTTGAATTTTTATCAAGAGCATTTTGAATAAAATAATTGTCATAATAATGATTGTATTTTCTCCAAGAAATTGGTTCTGATGTTTCTGAGAAAATATGCTTCTGAAGAGTGAAATGTGAATTTGTAAATTTTAGCACATCTTTTGGTCCTGTAATGTTAATCTTTAATTGAATGTTAAACTATATGTTTTATTAAAAATGTCTTATTAAATTATAGAGTTAAAATATTGTATCTGTATTCTTAGTTAGTTAGCTGTGGGCTTGTTCAGGGTCACACACAGGTCATATAGAGAACCGATGTTTTCGGAGAAGAGTGTTCATTCACGGAGTCGCAGCGTCTTGGACAGACAGAGCTAATGGATTTCAAGTGGGTCTTAATTATTCAAGAGCTAATGAAGGAAGCCATCTGTTTTTAATCAAAGGAAGCCACCTGTTTTTAAACAAAGCCACTTAAGCCTCTTGAACAGAGATGAGGTCAGAGTTGCTAAGAATATGGAATGGTTTTGAAAAAGGAACAGAATTTTGGTAGAAATAAAACTGATGGTCAAGTGATTTCCAAGAATTGGGACTCACCTTGTCCATGATGTAACTGTCACATAACTTGGAGAAATATATTACCGAATTCAGACATTTTGTTTCAGTTTTTGAACAGTTCACCTTGGAGTTTACAGAAGTCAAACCTTGTGATACAGGGTTGAAACCTTCTGAAAGGGAGGGTTGAGTTACAGTAGCCAGAATTGGTGAGGTGTATTACTCCTGGATGAAGGGGAACACGGAAACGCAGAATCAATGACTGTTAAATTAATGAAGACCATTTTGCTGTCTCTTTGGAAAAGAGAACTGAATTCTACTGGGTCTGTTTTTGTGTTTGGCCACTTCGTTTTTCCCTTGCCTGGCTTTGTGAATTCATCGTGGAAGAAAATAGCCACATTCACTGTCTTTGAGAAGAGGGCAGATTATTTGTGAGTAAAAATGGTCTGAAGATGTAATATTTAACAGCACTTTATAATTATTCCTGAACTGAGAATTTAAGACCTTCAAGCAAGACTAAAATGATGCTGAACTTTTAAAGATTGGCTTTTCAAAATGGGACTTGGAATTACACACACACACACACACACACACACACACACACACACACACACACACACACACACACACACACACACACACACACACACACACACACACACTCAAACACACGCACACGCTTACACACACACTCACACTCATACCCACTCATACACACACACTCAAACACACACACACACACACACACACACACACACACACACACTTTTACATTTGCGCATAGTGGGGTTAAGTTTAGAGTTAAGTATGTTTAGTGTAATGTAATAAATATTATGTTATTGATAGTTTAATAAAAACTGTTATATTGAATTTCATGGTCTGGTGAATTTTCCATTGCTATTCCTGTGTTCGTGCTAACAAAGTCCCTTCAGACCCAAACACAATTAAAAGGATTGTTAATGCGTAACAGTCGTCCCCATACAATGATTCAAAGGTCCGGTGAAATGTACATCTTTAATCTCACAAGAAATTCTGGGAAACACAAAACCAGCAGGTGCTGGAGTCCTGGACAATCAATGAGGGACTGCAGCATATGTGGGCAGGAACAGTCGGTCAACATTCCCTCTCAGGACCCTTTATGAAGGAAGAGGATCATTTCTGAGTTTATTGTCATATCAAGTACAACTTACAGATCAACCAAAACTCTTATTGTTGCATCCACCTGTGTATGTAAAATGCTGCAACTACAATCAAATAAAATTACTGCAACATGTCTTCCCCAGAACTTTAGGGAACTGGATCATTTCCATGAACATATCTTCATTCACCAATGACAAACCTGTCAGCCCAACTAATTTTCACAGATCGAAACCAAAAGCCTATAAGCGTGGCTGATCAAGTAGGGGCATCCAGAATTTTATTGCTGCAGATGAGTAACCAGGAGGAAAATAACCAGTTTTACTGGATAGAAACAGGACTTT
Organism: Narcine bancroftii; assembly: GCF_036971445.1. Taxonomy (NCBI): domain Eukaryota; kingdom Metazoa; phylum Chordata; class Chondrichthyes; order Torpediniformes; family Narcinidae; genus Narcine; species Narcine bancroftii. The sequence goes on along the minus strand of NC_091475.1, from coordinate 67,340,005 downwards.
CGGCCCAACATGTCCATGCCAGAGAATCCGTCAACCCAAGCCAGTCCCATTTGCCTGTGTTGGGCCCATATCCTTCTGAACCTTCCTATCTATGTACCTGTCTAAATGTCTTTTAAACTTTACAATTTCACTTCCCCGGCAGCTCGCAGCACATACCCTCCACACCCTGAGTGAAAAGGTTGTCCTTAGTTCCCTTTCCCCTCTTCCTTCTGAATCCACGCCCTCTAGTTTTAGCCCTGGGATATGGACCATTGCCATTTACCTTCTCTTTGCCCCGATTATTTTTTAAAATCCCTTTATCACTTCTTTCCTCAGTCTCCAACAATACAGGAACCAGAGTGCTGATCTCAGCCTCTCCGCCTTACTCACGTGCACCCTTTCTATCTTCATGCCATTAACTAGGCAACCAGACTTCACAGAATGCTCCACTTTAATTTTTAATTGAAAAGAATGAGCATGACTGCAAATTCCTGAAGAAGTATGATAAATACTGTCTGCCTAAACCAAGGAAGTCATTTTCAAAATTTAGCAAGCGTATGTGTAGGGTTATTAGCTCGAGAGTATGTTCATTTTCTTATATGGGATTCCCTGAGCAAGAACAGATGTACAATGGCTTGGTCTCAGCTTTGATTAACAGCGTTAAATTCTTCTTTTATGGTTCCATATATATAAGAAGAAGAATCCCATAAAGAAAGAGTATAACTAGGTTGCACTTAGTCATAAACAGAATCCTCACATGGTAACCAATGTGCTGAACCACAGCAGAACGGCCTTTTCCAATAAAAGGAATATTGACAGAGAAACTCATGATAATGATGTATGCATTAAATGGGTTTTATCCAAGTGCTGTAATCTTCATCATTTACCATCATGGGAAACCATGAGACAAATTCAGTAAAGCTATAACCAAAACAAATATTTAACTTTCTGAACTGCTGTAACCAAAACAAATGTTCAACTTTCTAAACAAAGTTTCATGCTTGTCAACCAACCGCAAGCACTCTCAGCCAAAATGCTGCTATTTTTAAATGTTTCATTCAGAGACTACAGCACGGGAACAGGCCCTTCACATCCTTGAGCCCACGCGGCCTAATTACCCCCATATGACCAATTAACCGACTAATTCTATTCATCTTTGGGATTTGGAAGGAAGCCAGAGCATTCAGAGGAAACCCACATGGTCCTGGGGAGCACGTATACAGCGGTGGATTCGAACCCATGTGGCTGTTGGTGTAATAGGCCTGCAATAATTATAACTGCTACACAAACCATGCTGTACCCTAATACCTTTCATTAGAGTTAAGAATCAGAAGTTTACAGCTGGCAGAAAGTACACCCTGGGTAGAGGAAAGAATCCCAGAGTAATGGTGGCAGAGCAACTTCTCTGGACCACAGTGCACAATAGAGGAGATCCAGCATACAAACACAACACACGAACAGACAAATGGCATGTATGCACAGTTATATGAGTACACATATTAAAGTAACTGCTCTTAATAATGGTAGATTCATGAAGCATTGTCTCAGTAGGTGTTTAGCATTCTCACTCCCCGTGAGAAAATCCTCTTCCTCAGCTTGGTGGTGCTCTGATGCTCCCGCATCCTTTTCCCAACAGCAGTAGCTGGAAGATGCTGAGTGCAGGGTGGTGGGGAGGCGGGGGGGGGGGGGGTGGCGGGGTGGTCCTCCCTGATTTTGCAAGCCCTCTTTAAACATTGGTACTTGTCAATCACATTGATTGGGGGGGGGGGGGAAACGCACACCAGTGATCCTCTCTGCAGCTCGGTGTGTATGTTAGACCTCATGGTGACAGACGGCACCATTGCACCACTCACCCCACCTCCACGTGTCCCAGATGGCACCATGAGGCGCCGCTCTTCATAAAAGTGGCACAGGAGCAACCTTTTAGGGCTGCTCCATAAAAAGGTGAGTTCAAAATGTTCTCCACGGATGGAGCCGGCCTCAAAGAGGAGGTCCTGCATAAAAACACCGACTGAGTGTCCGTGGATTCACCTCCAGAGCTCCTGCAGCCTCACACCATCGGCCACCCGAACACCGATACCAACACCATGGGGAAGTCTTCAGCACCCAGGGCTCTGCAGGAGCTCTTCTCACCCTCAGCACTTAAGTGGACTCCGAGGAATTTGGTGCTCTCCACTCTCCCCACTACCAAGCTAATAATGTATGGTGGAGTGTGGTCTTCCTTGGTCCTTTTGAAGTCCACAAATCACCTCCTTAGTTTGGTCCACATTGAGACTCAGATTGTTATTCTTGCAACAGTTCATGAGATTTTCCACCTCTGTATTTCAACTCATCACTGTTGCCAATGAGGCCACCTGCTGTCATGTCATCTGCAAACATGCAGACTCTTGGATTTGCAGTCGTGGGTCAGTTGCATGAACAGGAGTGGGCTGAGCCAACAGCCCTGAGGTGCCTCACTGCCCAGCATGACAATGCTCAGTGTTCTGCTGCTAACCTGGACAGACTGCAGTCGGAAGTCCAGAATCCAGTTACACATAGCAGTTTTGCATCCCAGTGAGGGCAGCTTTTCCACCTGGTGCTGGGGTACCATGGTATTCAACGCCAAGGTGAAGTCAATAAGCAGCAACCTGGCTTATGAGGCAACGTTCTCCAGGCGGGCCAGAACGGAGTGGAGGGGCAAAGCTATAGCATCATCAGTGGAACGGTTCCGTCTGCAGGTGTGCTGAAATGAACCCAGTGTATTTGAGAGGTGTGCTTTGATACATTCAATCACTCAAAAAAATTTCAGAGTGATGCGGTAGTTATTGAGGCCTGGAACTGTCACCCTCTTTGAAGCCTGCAGGATGATGGACAGCTGCAGTGAGGTTTTGATGGTGTCCATAAGGATCTCTGTGAGTTAGCCTGCTCAGTCCTTTAGTACACGATCAAATACAGTTTGCCTTGTGTGGGTTCACCTTGGATAGGGTTCCCTCACCATAGCCACAGCTATCCAGGGGGACTGATTGTTAGGGAAACAACGAGCTTTCTTCAGCATTAGTCTGATCTTTTCATCAAACTGTGCATCGAAGATGTTCAATCTTTCTGGAAGGGAGGCACTGTTCTCTTTGACTTGCAAGGCTGTCTTGTGATCTGTAATGATCTTGATCCCTTGCCACAAGCCAGTGTCACACAGCTGTCTGTGGACCTTCGGTGCACACCCCCACTTTGCCTTCCAATTGCACAGGAGAGTCTCAGTGCCATCTTATCTCCTGTCCTGAAGGCAGCATGACGAGTTCCAAGAAGGGCCTGGACCAACCAAATGGGAAGTAACTCAGAAACTGTTAATTGACCATGTTACCTAACAGAGTATTAGAAGAGGCAATGGGAGTTCATTCTGTAACAGAAATTTGATCACACCCACACCTATCCATACTAATGAAGTTCAGATTGCCGTGAATATTGTCAGACAACACCTGATCATCTATGTCCATTGCTCAGAGAAATAATGGCCTGAATGTAAATATAGAGAATAAATTGGAATGGTCCTCAATAATGTGGAGAATTGCCTGAGTTGCTTGTAAATATGGAATACTACAGGAGTCTACAATCTCAGCAGCAGCTAGAGTCCAGATACATACATAACGTCACAAACCACCCTGAGATTCTTTTTCCTGCAGGTGAAGTAGTGCAAAATAAACTGGACACTGTAAAGAAATAAAAAACTGTGAACAGATAACCAATGTAAACAATCTGACTAAAATACAGAGAGAATTTTAAAAATCAATAAATTGCACAGGAGTCCTTAAAGGAGTCTCTGATTGACTTTGTCGTTGAGTCTGATGGTGACGTGGTAGTAGCTGTTCCTGATTCTGGAGGTGAGGAAATCCAGGATCCAGTGAGGTGTTGAGGCCCAGGACTTGGAGTTGGCTGATCCTTTTTCAGGGGATAGTGGTGTTCGAATACATTGTTGCTGTCCAGGTGTTCCAGGGCTTTGTGTAGAGCCAGTGAGATGGCATCAGCCATAGACCTGTGGCTGCAATAGGTGAATTGGAACGGATCCGTGTCACCGTTCAGATAGGAGCTGATCTGCTTCAACACCAGCCTTTCAAAAGACTTCATCACTGTTGATGTAAGTGCTACTAGTCAATAGTCATTTAGACAGGTCACCACACTCTGCTTGATTGAAACAGGTGGGTACTACGCCCTGCTGGAGTGAGTTATTGAAGATATCCATGAATATGTTGGTAAATTGGTCAGCATAGAGTTTTAATATACTGCTGGGTACTCTGTTCGGGCCGGAATCAGGCATTCAGTTCCTCTGGGAGTGAGGCTTTGCCATCTGCTGCTGCACTGGGTTTGGTTTTGAAGCAGGTCATGTCATTTTGGCCCCACAGCTGATGGGTATCCTTCATGGTTTCCATTTTCTTCCAGAAACCACTTTCCATAGGTCATACCTGCTCCTTCTGTGATGATCTGGATCTCCGGAATAAAATGCCTATGATCTGGCTCTTGGCAGTCTCTGGATTTATTTGTTCATCCAGGACTTCTGGTTGGGGAAATCCCTGAACGATTTGGCAGGGACACACTCGTCCACATTTATTCTGATAAAGTCTGTTACAGCCCTGGTGGAGTTGTTCAGATTCTCAGCTGTGTCCTTGAACATGGCCCAATCCACTGACTCGAGGAAGTCCTTCAGCCTCCAGCAACCACCTTCTAGCTGTCCTGGTCTCCAGAGCCTCTCTTATTATTCAGAGGAATATTTTTCACATCCCTCAGAATAAAATTACAAACACACCTGACTCAGGTACAAGATGGACTCAAATAAATGTTAGATCCACTATTTGAAAAGGGTAGGAGGGCTTCAGGTAAAAATCCAAGACCTGAATTTGTTTTTTATAATTATAGATTGGAGAATTGACATAGCAATGGTGTAAAAGGAGCTCTTGAGCCTTGCCTGACAAACAGGATAGTTGGACCCATTTAATTTGGACAGGTTGTCAGTACATTAATTGGCATATTCATCAAACAGAAGTGTAAATATATTTTAAATTGTGCACCTAGTAAAAGCACTGGATAATTAATATGTTATCAAATGGAGGATTCAGAGAATGTTAATGAGTGATTTCTCAGAGTCATGTGTAATGCATTAAACAAAAACAGCTGAACTGTTTCATTTTGTCTCCGGGAGGGATTATTTAACATTTCCCACAAGTATGGACCTCTTTATCCTGATGCATCGGATTTAGCACTGTCAACAACCTGAAATGTTCATGGCAAAACAGATTTTTTATTAACAAAGACTCTGTACAGAACATGAATTTAGTCAATAATGATAAAGGCAATCACCCCTGTCTGTGTTTTATTTTAGCAAGGGCTCTTCAGATTTATCAGAAATACATGGAATGGAAAATAAAACTGTCCATTTTGTCCCAGATCATGGATCCTAATTCCCCACAGCATCTAAACTCTCTGGAACAGGATGCAGCTAGTGATCACATTAGTTTGTCTGGTTTTTATTACTGTCAGATTGCACCCAAACAAATGTTATTGAACTTACATTCTGATGAAAGGCAGATTGCACTTTACTGGATTGAAAATGGGATTTTGGTTTCCTTCTCTTATGAATAATGAAGGCTTTAAAATGGGTTCACGTTTGTAAATTATTCACTTGCTGATGCACGCATGGATGTATACTGTCTTATTAAATCGAGCAATGGTTTGTTGATGGAGATCAATGGTTCCACCTTTCCATCATCCAACTTCTTTTTAAACCAATGGAATATTACTTAGGCACCAGATTCATAAATAAAACTAAAATCTAACAATCCTTGCCCTGTTGACATGGCAGCTGAGTTAAATAGGAAGCAATGGATATGGTGCCGATAAGATTCCTTGGATAATTTTTTCTTCCCAACAACAGTTTGAATCCCAGATGACAGGTGCCCTGCTATCTCAGAATCACAAAGCAAGTAACAAAATAATGGAACACTGGGTGTTTGTCTGAGAGTTGAAGAAACAACTAAAGAAGCTGGGTGCAGTGAACCAAAAGAGTGCTTTAAGGGAGTTAATTGCTCAAATTTTTTTACTGTCTTATATTTAAGCTAATTTTACAACATACATTGCACCAATTAGAATCAACCTGCTTACAAACGTTCTCTTCGCTTGGCTTCACTAATAACACAGATATGTTGGGAATTTAGAAGGAAACACCTGGAAGCATTGTTTTGTTCTAAGTACAAAGAAGGCAAAACTTAACACCCTTCAGCCAATTGCAATTCAGTTTTTCTCCCTTTTTTCCTTTAGCTCCTGCTGCGAGTACCTTCTGAACAGTAGTTTAGCCCAGAATGTGGACAGGCAAAGGGAGCACATATTCAAGGGAACATTATTTTTAAGACTGCTTTAAGTTATGTGGTGCAATGTTCCCATTTTTTCTGCAAAGCGCAGAAGTACTGGAGAAACTCAGCTGGTCGCACAGCATCAATAGGAAGTTGATGGTAACCAATCTATTGGGCCTGAGCCCTTCGTGAAGGTACGAAGAAACAGCAGTTGGGCATCTAACTAAAACAATGCGAGAAAAAGAGGAGAGGAGGAAGGAAGATGTGGGGGTAAGAGTGCAGATAAGAGGCCATGTGGATATGGGTGGGAGGGTAGAAGAGAAAAAAGCTGGGGCGATGGGGGTATGGGGTAGCTCTCTGAATAGAGAGAGAAGGAGGTGGGGAGCTGAAGGAATGGAGACAGAGGGATAGAGGCTGTAATGGAGGGTTAAAACCATGTGCTCAGATGCTTCCTTGCTTATGTGAAACTGACAACACTGGGGCCACACTCAGGTCACCTTACTTTCAGAATTAGCAGATGTAATTAAACTCAGCCATGGGGATTTATCTGAAGATACACTTTGAAATGGAATTCCACCGTGAGGCCCAGGGAAAGCAGTTGTCAAATACGACACTCTGAAATTGGCGTATTGGTCACAACCTGTCTTGCTCAAGAAGTTTTAATGAGTCCTTGTATCTACGAGATAAACCAGGATATCATAGCATCCTGGTTCCATAATAATCAATCTTCTAAATTGTAGAATAGTATGCTCAGCTTTGATTTTGACTGACAAATGTTAGAGGGAGTGGGTGCATGATTAATTGATTTTGGGGTATAAAAGTCTGTGGTCCTGCCGCTGAAGTTTAGACTCTCCGAGGGATGGGAACATCCCTTGTCAAGAAGGAAGAACAGCTAGAGTCCGAGCAACGTCCCGGTCGGGGGAGGTGAAGGAGCTGCTACCGGCGCCCCGGCAGCCTACTACAAGTGTGCCGTCATTGCCTCGCTTCGGCAGTTGGGACCAGTCCAGGCGTTGTTAAGTATGATTAGGCAGGCTTGCATATTGTAGTTTGAAACCTGCTTTATATTTGTAATAAACATTTGTGTAGACTGAACTGCTCTCGGTGTGTGTCTCTATTTTCTTTCGGTAGCTCAAACACTGTGACCAATCTAAAACGAACAAAGTGAAAGGTACAAGTTTACCCAAGACAGAGGCAGAGGGACGTTTAACAGAAAATGGAGAAATCAATGCTGATTCCATGTGATTGGAGAATGCCCAGACGGAATATTGAGTTTGTTCCTGCAATTTACGGTGGCCTCAGTGTTGGGGGCTATTGGTAGCCCAATAATGATGTAGACAGAGGGGAACGATAAGCTTTATTAAGCAAGGGACTGCTGGCCTGGGTCTAGGCTAGGAAAATGAGCGGGAAGGAGAGGGACTCAACCTTTATGGCCAGGGGTCATAAAGGGAAGGATCAAGGGAGGGGCTAAGGTAGGGAGACCCCCGAAGGGCAGACCAGCCAGTCTATACAGTCATATCACCACACTCAGTTTGGCAGTGTGCGAAACCGTGGGTAGTGTGGAAGTGGGGTGTGGAATTAAAAGTCAGCAGACTTCCCTGCTTAATGCCGATTTTTGTTCTGTTATGCTGAGTTGGAAATTGACAACTTATTGGCTAAAGCATATTTTAATTCTACTTGCCATGTTTAACCACGTCATCAGAAAAATTTAGAAGCTTGCAATGAGATCCCAGGCAGTCTACTACAGAAAATAAAAGTTCCCTAAAACCATGATTGGTTCAATGCAGTTACCAAAATTCCGTGATCAGGCTGTTCAAAGTGGACTTTGATCCACAATAGGACTGGAATCAACATCCTTTAGATCAGCCATCCTCAACCTCTTTTTGGCTGTTGCCCCCCTCCCAAGGACTCTGCTCAACATTATGTGACCCCTTCCCTGTGAAGCAATCAGGTTTTGGTTCCGTCCACGCTTCTACCGATCATATTAAAAATATTTGTGATACATAAAGTAAGAAGAAAAACAAAGCTTTTACTTAAATGTGCTGTGGCTCCCAGGGGGCTGTAGGGCCCCTGTTGAGAATGGTTGCATCAGAAAATGCTCACTTCAGTGGGTGGGAAGATGCTACTGTACATTTGCCTGAATTTGGCTCATATCCCTCAAAATCTTTCCTATCGACAAATATCATTTAAAAGTCACAATTGTATTCATCCCTACCAGATCCTCTAGCAACTGGTTTCATGATGCACCATCCTCTGAATGAAAAAGTTACCCCTCCAATCCTTTTGAAATCCCCCCCCCCCCCCCCACGAACTTTAAATCACATTCAACCTCTCCTACTCTCGGGGAAAGACTGTGACTCTGCCGTTGTTGATTTTGCTCTTCTATTACGTCACCTCTCACTCTCCTCCTCCACTAGAAAGTCACAGCTCATCTATCTTCTCATTATAGCGAGACATCATGAATGTGGAGCCATCAGAAAATTTGTAAAAACACAATGCGGGAGAAACTCAGCAGGTCAGACATTGTCATTTATGTAGCAAAGGCAGAGATACAGAACTGATGTTTCAGGTTAATTTGTTGTAATTTAGACTATGAGAGTAATTCGCTTTCAATTTGTGGCAGACTGTTGTTACTGAAGAATTTTTTCCAAGGTCCAGATGTGTAAACAAAGTTTTAGTGCAGTGGTTCTCAACCTTTTTCTTTCCACCCACATCCCACCTTAAGCAATACCTTACTAATCACAGACCTAAAATTGGATGTGAGTGGAAAGAAAAATGGTTGAGAACCACTGTTTTAGTTAAGGGGTCTGTCTCCCTCCCCCCCATCTAATTGTTTGAAATGAACTCTCAAATTCGTTGAGGAGAACTACCACCCTACACATGGCATCTTTCAGCTACTCCTGTTAAGAAAGAGACCCAGGAAAATCAGAGCCAGAACCACCAGGCTGAGAACTAACTGAGCACAGAATGAGACTGCTGACTGACTGAGTGAACTGCCATACAAACCCTCCGAGGCAATACTATTTATTGAACTATATATACATATATGTGTGTGTGTGTGTGTGTGTGTGTGTGTGTGTGTGTGTGTGTGTGTGTGTGTGTGTGTGTGTGTGTGTGTGTGTGTGTGTGTGTGTGTGTGTGTGTGTGTGCGTGTGTGTGTGTCCAGAGGACCCCAAAAACCAGCAGCAATAGATATGCACCACAACACAGGGTTACTTAAACAAAAGTTTTTTCAATTATATTTGAACAAGAAAACAGGATTAAACTCTAACTTATTATTTAACCTACTTACTTAACCCCCCCCCCCTCAAATACTAAGCGCAGGTGTTTGTAATGTGTATTTAAGATTAGAAAAGTTCTTTGGATCACAGTCCAGTCTCACTGGTTGCGGGCAATTCTTGTACTGTACACAGAAGTTAGGATTAACAAAATTCACCAGGCTTTGGTGTTTAACAGGCAAATGGTTACCATTCAGGAGGGTTCTTGCTGGTTTTCAGAGAGAGATTCCTTTTCTTTTTTTTCAAACTTTATTAAAGATAGAAAAAACATAACATACCGTCTAGTAATAATCAAAAATTAATTTTACAAAGATAAAAACACCCAAAAAAACAGAAAAATAAAAAAAAAACAATCCCACCCTCCCATCCCTTCAGCCACCTCCCTTAAGGGGGAGCCAAAAATATAAATTATATATATTAAAAAATTATAAATTATAAATGTTAAGAACAATTCAAAGTATATCTAAATGCATATATTCCAAATATGGAGACCATTTACTAACAAAAAAGGAATAATTATCATGTAAATTTTTTTTTATATCAGGTAATTTTTTCCATAACAATACAAGTTTTCAATTCATTGTGGCAAAGTAGTATATTAATCTCTATATTGTCTTTCCAAGTACTCACAACACATTTATCTGATACTGATAACATCAAACGTATAAAAGTAATTTGAATTTTATCCAAACTCAATCCTCTCAAAGAAATCAAATTACCCAACAAGAAAATCATTGGGTCTTATGGTAATGTAAAGTATTACAGTTTTTCCAAAACTACTTTAATTCCTTGCCAGAATGGTTGAACTTTAACACAAGTCCAAACAGCATGTAAAAAAGTTCTAATACATGAATCACATCTAAAACATGAATCTGAATTACTAAACCATATTTTTTCAGTTTCCCCAGAGTCAAATATAATTGATGTAAAAAATTATAATTAACCATTCCATATCTTACATTAGTCAATTTGATTACATTGTCCTGACACATATCCGCCCAATCATCTTCAGGAAAAATAAATACTAAATCACTTTCTCATTTAAGTTTAGATTTTTCCCAATCTGGCTTATCCATATTATCTTGGTACAGATTTTACATAACCAAAATATAACCCTTCTTTGGTACAGAGGAAATCAAAGACTCAAATCTCAACAAAGTAGGTAAATTCATCTCTCTACCATAATTATCCTTTATCAAGGCAAACAAAAATCAGCGTGTACAGAGCCATTGTCATACCCACGCTCCTGTTCAGCTCCGAATAATGGGTCCTCTACCAGCATCACCTACGGCTCCTAGAACGCTTCCATCAGCGCTGCCTCCACTCCATCCTCAACATTCATTGGAATGACTTCATCACTAACATCAAAGTACTCAAGCTGGCAGAGTCCAGAAGCATCGAATCCATCCTGATGAAGACCCAACTGTGCTGGGTGGGTCACGTCTCCAGAATGGAGGACCATCGCCTTCCCAAGATCGTGTTCTATGGCGAGCTCTCCACTGGCCACCGAGACAGAGGTGCACCAAAGAAGAGGTACAAGGACTGCTTAAAGAAATCTCTTGGTGCCTGCCACATTGACCACCACCAGTGGGCTGATATCGCCTCCAACCATGCATCTTGGCGCCTCACAGTTCGGCAGGCAGCCACCTCCTTTGAAGAAGACCGCAGAGCCCACCTCACTGACAAAAGACAAAGGAGGAAAAACCCAACACCCAACCCCAACCAACCAATTTTCCCTTGCAACCACTGCAACCATGCCTGCCTGTCCCGCATCAGACTTGTCAGCCACCAATGAGCCTGCAGCAGACGTGGACATACCCCTCCATAAATCTTCATCCACGAAGCCAAGCCAAAGAAAAAGTTGGTAACACACAAACAAAGAATTTAAAGATATATCAAATCTCTCTCTCAATTGATTAAAAGAAAGAAATTGTGCCTTTTCAAAACAATCCTGTATTGTCTTTATACCCTTAGAATCCCAACTCTTTAAATAAACTCTTCAATTTTCATTTTTTTATACATATAAGCCAAAACCCGCTTTCGCTTAATTGGATTATTTAATCCCTGAACTTTAAAAGTTGCAAAATTCAAAGTAGACATTTTTACTAGCTAATAATATATTTACACTCTATAAAATAATGCTCCCCTTTATAATTCTTCGGTCAAATGTGTTTCTTGTGAAAAGGCAATATCGATTTTCATTTTTTTTATATAAGCCAAAACCTGATTTTGCTTAATTGGATTATTTAAACACTGAATATTAAAAAGTTGCAAAATTTAAAGTAGACATTTTTACTGATTACTAATATATTTACACTCTATAAAATAACACTCCCCTTTATAATTCTTCAAAAGCAAAAAAAAATCCCTCCCCTCAATAAACAAAAAAAATAATAATAATTTTTAAAAACCAGGTTTTTAAATACACATTACACCCTAAAAATCTGGTATTGGTAGATAACAGTCAAAGCTTTCAGTGTCATCCACCCCCCCTGTCCCAGCCAGATACATATTCATTATGTAATTAAGAACAATCAAATATAATAAATATATTCAACCCAATGATTCCAAGCCCAATGATTGTTCCAGATTTTCATTGTCAAGAAGACTTTGTGTCAACTCTTCTTTCTTTCTATTCTTACCATTCTTTCCATATCCATTTCCATTCCCTTTTCCATTTCCGTTTACCCTCCTCTTAGGAGAGACTGCCCATTTCTTCGCAACTCTGACAATGAATTAACAAAAAGCAAGACATCGTGATCATTCTCAAAAAATTGAGATTGAAATTTTCCGTAAAAAAACCTTCAAAATTGCAGGATAATGAAAAGCAAACGTATAGATCTTTCGCCATAAGACATCTTTAGCCAAACTAAATTCCCGTCGTCTTCTAATAATCTCTTGACTCAAATCAGCATAAAAAAAACACTATTATTTTGAACCATCAATGGGGATTGATTCTGCCGCTCTTTTTGTACCGCCATTCGTAAAATCATTTCTCTATCTTGATATTTCAAACAACGAATCAAGACCGCCCTCGGTGTTTGTCCTGGAAATGTTTTTTTCCTCAATGCTCTTTGGGCCCGATCTAGTTCCAAACCTTGAAGAAAAAGCTCTTTACCCAGTACTTCTGGAATCCAATGTTTAAAAAATTTTATTGGATCAGAACCTTCAATGTCCTCTGGAAGACGAAATATTTTCACATTATTTCTTCAGCTTTGATTTTCCAACGAATCAATCTTCTTCAATAAATCCTTTTTTTGAATCCCCCAATCTACAAAAGAACCTTCCACTTTTTCCATTTTTTCTCTATTACGTTCCACCTGATTTTGACATTCAGAAAAGGCTGTTTCAATTTTTTAAAAATTTTCTTGCACAGTATCAACAGATTTTATACATCTATTAATATCACTCTTAACTACAGTCATTTCTTGTTTCATAGTTGACATTCCATCACACAAAGTATTCATTTTTGTTTTCACCTCCATAAATCCTTGGATCATTTGAGTTGACATTTATTTTGACATATTGTCCATTTGGCAAGCAATCCTTTCCAAAACAGTGAACACTGAGTCCAATCCAGATTCCATAGCCACTTTTTGAGGTCTACCTTCTTTAACTGCAGGCTCCTCCTCCTGGGCAAATTCCATTAAGGTAAGTTCCTCTTCTTCTTCAGTCACCATAGGTCCTTTGACTGTGCGCCTGTGGGTTTGGACACCCGGCGCTTGGGCTCCCCCACAGCCCACACTTTCTCCAAACGTTCTTGGACCCAGGATGCTCTGCGCATGCCCGGCAGAACCACTGGATGTGCAGGAGCGTCCTCCAACACTACACTGCGTGTCCCCGTGCCACCCAGCAATGTCGTGGGCTAATGGGCCCCTTTGTCGGTCAGGCCGCCCACACGCATGGCTTCACGTGCATGCAGGTCAGCAATGACCGAACTCACCAGAATCCCAGCGCCATCTTGCGACTGCAGGATCAAGCTTGAACAGGCAGGAGTCCTCTGGGACTTGGAGGCTCCCAACAACGACTCCATGGATTCAGCTGTACAGGTCAGTCTCAGTTCTTCTACACTTTTATATGGTAGTTTCTTCATAAGTTGAATTTTAGATTTCTTCTCATTAGTAGCCATAATGAATCACTGTTGTTCAAAAAGCTGTAAATATTATTTTAACAGCTCTGATTATTAAAATTGGCTATTTAATAATCCAGCTGGGGAAAGGTGGAACACATGTCTTTCTTCTATGCCATCTTGTCATGCCCCCTGAGAGATTCCTTTTCCAGGACATCCGCAACTGATTGCTTCTCAATCAGTCTTGCTGACGAAACTTGCCCCCTTCAGGGTTCTCCAGATGATCCTCTTTCTTTCAGGTCTCCTTTCACACCGCCAGACTTCTCCGTTGACCAGACAGCCTTCCAAAGCTTGCCATCTTTGTCCTTCTGGAAATAATTTCTGTGACTCCTCTCTCAGTTTCACACCCTCCCTCTCTGAGGGCAAAACAGTTCTCCTCTGCCTGCAAAGATCACATGCTTTCCCAGGCAAGCTGTATGTTGATACTTTATTGCCTTCCGCAAAAAGCATTCTGCAAAAGTCCTGCAAATATTCTTTGTTTTAAAATGTGTGTGTGCAAGCTGCTTTAATAATTCCTCCCAAACTACCTCTAAATACTCTGTCACAATATGCATTGATTGTCTGCATGATTCGTTGTCTGTATGAGTGTTATGTCTGAACATGTGTTTGCATGTTTTTCCACTGATGAGAATGCTGTTTTATCTGGTTATACTTGTACAAATGGATAAATTTAAACAAACTCATTTTGGATCAGGTCCAAGAAACAAAGTGCAAATAAAAACAGATCCAATCTGAAGAAGGCTCACCAGTGGCTGTACTTTGTGAGGTGTCTGAGGAGATTCAGCATGTCACCGAAGACTCTAGTAAACTTATTCTGGCTGGTTGCATCATTGCCTGGTACAGAGGTGCCAACTCTCAGGACAAGAATAAACTTCAGAGAATTGTTAACTCGGACTGGACATCATAGGCACCACACTTCACTCCATCAAGGACATCTACATAAGGGGGGGATCTTTAAAAAGCAGCCTCTACCCTCAAACACCCACCACCATCCAGGCCACACCCTCTTCACTCTGCTACCATCAGGAACAATCAGCGGCACAAGGACAGCTTCTTCCTGTAGAGCGTATCGAAAGAATCAAAGGCTTGTTGATCCAAACTAAGGCTTTTTTTAACTAGAAGACTGGAGCATATCACAAGTAGGTCAACCAGTCCAGAATGACCTGGTCTGGCTAGGAGCAACCCTTTAAGACCTGCCAGTAGGCGTGCCTACGCTCTCAGCCAATCACAGTCATCCTAGACTACAATCTATACATATACACATTGGTGATAGAATCTGTACTATCACACTTCCCCACTGCCATCAAATTCTTGAATGATTAATAAACCATAAACCTTGCCTCACGTTGACTTTTCATCCACTATTGTTATTCATTGTTGTGCATGAATGTTTGACCTGTGATACTGCCTCAAAACAATGAATTTTGATACTTGTTCATGACAATAAATCTGATTCCGATTCTAATTCTGATTCGAATGTTATCTTGGTCTGCTACCTCTGTGAAAAGGGAAATTTCTTCCAAATAATTTCATTTGAAGGTCATCTTAATTTTTTTTAAAATTTAGACATAAAGCACAATAATGGACCATTTCAGCTCACAAGTGTGTGCTGCCCAATTGCACCCAATTAACCTAAACCCTGGAATGTTTTTGAAGGGTGGAAGGAAACCAGAGCCCCCAGAGAAAACCCACGCAGAAATGGGGAGAAGTACAAACTCCTTATAGACAGCACAGGATTCGAACCCCAGTCCCAATTGCTGGAGCTGTAAAGATGTAACCCTGACCATTAGACTAACAGTGGGTCACCTGTTTTTCCCAGTGTGAGGGGCAAGATCATCAAACTTCTCCATTCTCTCTATATTTTTCCTTAGTATCTTTCTGATTCTCCTCATTGAGTGTAAATTCTGACCAGGCATTGCCTAGTTTGTATATTTTATTTGTAAGGATCTCCAAGGATGAACTGAAATGTCTGCTGGTGGACTGTGGGTAATCTTTGTTCAAATCTGAATGGATTCTTTGTTTATTTGATGTGATCATGTATGAATGCATTTCTGAATTTATGCTCATTTGTAAACCAAAGACTGTAATTTCCGGGCTACAAAGTTTGTTCCAGATTACAACAGACAAAGTGTGCATGCGGTTTACTGACAGATTCCATCAGTTTGTTCAATAGGATGTTCCATGGGACCTGCCAGTGCAGCCCAGTCTTGCTGGGATTCCCCAATATTCTGCTGGGGATTTGTCTCTCATATCCGACATTAGTCACACCTGAAACCCTACTGGTTTTCATGATGATCCCATCAAGGAGGGAACCACAATTTTAATCTACACCTACCCCATTAACCTACACCCCTGGTTCATTTTGAATGGTGGGAGGAAACTGGAGCCCCCAGGTAAAACCCACGCAGACACAGGGAGAATGTACATACCCTTTATAGACAGCGTGGGATTCAAACCCCCATCCAGCCCAATCGCTGACGCTATAAAGGCATTGCACTAACTGATATGCCAACTGTGCTGCCCCATTCAGAATACCCAATCTCTTCCACAGAACCTCTTATCTGTCCCTCTAACTATGGAATACCCTATCACTACAGCTCACCTCTTCTCCTCCCTTCCCTTCTTAGCCACAGGTCCAGACTCAATGCCAGAGACCTGATCGCCATGGGTTGTCCCTGGTCGGTTGTTTCCCTCAACAGAATCCAAAATAGTAAACTTGTTATAGAAGGGAATGACCACAGGGGTGCCCTGTACTAACTGTCCGTCCCCTTTCCCTCTCCTGACTGTCACCCATTTACCCTCCTCCTGCCTCCTAGGTATGATAGTGTCCCTGTGGAACACATTAAAGTGCACCTCCAAGAAACAGTAGACCCATTTCAATTCACCTACAGACAGAACTATCCCACTGATGATGCTGTAGCCTTGTCCCTCCACTCCATCCTGCCCCATCTGGAGAACAACAACTCATTCACCTGGCTGTTGTTCATTGACCAGCTCGGCGTTTAATATCGTGAGTCCCCAGTTGATGGAGGAGAGGTTGTTCTCACTGGGATTCAACAAACCTTCTCTGTAACTGGAATATGGACTTCCTAACAGAAAGACCACAGTCTGGCCAGGTCGGTAGCAGAATGTCGAGCACCGTCACACTGAGCACAGGCACACTACAAGGCTGTGTGCTAGCCCCCTCCTGTTCACGCTGCTGATCCACGACTGCATCTCCAGATCCAGCTCAAATGGAGTCACCAAGTTTGCAGATGACACACAGTAGTTGGTTTCAACAGCAACAACGACAAGTCACATTAAAGAGAAGAGGTGAAAAATCTCATGAAATGGTGAGAGAATAAAAACCTGAATAGACAAGACAGAGAAGATGTGTAAAGCATCTTTGTTAATATTAATATTTAGGTTGATGTTTTATGTAAAAATGTCTTAGTAAAGTAAGTTATAGAGTTAAAATATAGGTACACACAGGTCAGCACATTTACAGATACACCGTTGAACTCAGAAAAGAGTTTTCGTTTTTGGAGACAGCATACAAAGATACAGAACTAATGGAACTGAAGTGGATTTTAATTGATTCAAGAACAACGGAGTGTTTGCTTTATTAAAAATTGAGGTATTCAAGTATTCAATAAGAACTGCTGAAGGAGGCCATCTGTTTTCAACAAAAACAGGTTTTGCTTGTGATCATAAGACTTTCCTAAACTCTTTCCATAACTCTTGGAACAGAGTTATGAAGGTCACATGATTTCCAAGAAACTGGTGCTGGCAACTGGTAGAGATTCCAATACATGGTCACGTGGTTTCCAAAAATTTAGACTGACCTCATTGATGATGTAAAGTCACATGATGTCACAGAACTCTATTCTGAAGGCAGAGAGACATTTTAATCAGAAGAATGAGAAGACAGAAGTCTTGACCTCCTGGAAGTCAGGACTTGTATTATCATAGCAGATACACAAGTGGCTTTTAAATAAGTAAAACCACTTCCAACTGCTCTTTTAAGGAAAGAGAGGCAACCTCATTTGTGTCCAGAGATGGTCACTCCTGTTTGAAGAATATCTCTTTGAAAGACGGCTCAAAGACTTGTGAGTTTAAAGAAATCTGCTGTTTAAAAGTGCTTCATAATTACTTCTGAACTGTGATTTAAAAGGATCTTGAAGTCAACAAGATGTTTGAAACTGGACTTTAAAAAATGACTTTTTCAGAATCAATCTTAAATTGTAATGGTTTTAGATCTTAATACACACACACATTTACATTTGCACATATTGGGGTAAAATTTAAAGTTAAGTTTAGAGATAAGTAAGTAATGTTATATTTATTAATAGACAATGGACAATAGGTGCTGGAGTAGACCAATTGGTCCTTTGAGCCAGATTATGGCTGATCCTTCCCTTTCAATAACCAATCCCAGCCTTATCCCCATAACCGTTAACTCCCCTGCCCACAAGATCCTTATCCAGCTCTCTCTTAAATCTATCCAACGAATCCGCCCCCACTGCCCTCTGTGGCAATGCATTCCACAGACCCACAACTCTCTGGGTAAAAAAATTTCTCCTCATTTCTGTCTTAAATGGCCTTTTCTGTATTCTTAAACTATGCCCTCTAGTCCTAGTCTCACCCATCATTGGGCACATGTACTCTAATTTCATCCTGTCAAGACCTTTGATAATCCTAAATACCTCAATCATGTATCCTCTCATCCTTTTAAACTCCATCGCATATTATCCCAGTCTTTCTAACCTATCCACGTATGACAATCCTACCATCCTGGGAACTAACCTCGTAAATCTGCGCTGCACTCTCTCTATAGCAAGTATGCCCTTTCTTAAATATGGGGACCAGAACTGGACGCAATACTCCAGGTGAGGTCTCACCAGGGCCCTATACAACTGCAGGAGGGCTTCTCTACTCCTATACTCCAATCCCCTCTTTATGAAAGTCAACATACCGTTTGCCTCCTTCTTCACCACTTGCTGAACCTGCATGCTAGTTTTCAATGATTGGTGAACAAATACACCCAGATCCCTTTGCATATCCCACTCCCTAGTTGAACTCCATTTAAATAATACTCTACTCTCTTGTTTCTGCCTCCAAAATGGACAACCTCGCATTTACTCACATTCTTCATCTGCCATTTCTCCGCCCACTCCCCTAACCTGTCCAAGTCCCCTTGCAATTTCCTGACATCCTCCTCACACTTCACACTACCACCCAGTTTAGTGTCATCTGTGAATTTGCATATGTAGTTATTTATCCCCTCATCCAAATCATTTCCTAAATGATAAACAAAATTATTTTGTATTTACCATTGTCTGCTGAATTTTCCATTGTTGTTCCTTTGTTAGTACTAAAAAGGGATTATTAGTTTGTAACAAAATTGGGGCTCATGTCTGAGATAAAACCAAAGATCTGAGTTTGCTTAGAGCTTATTTGATCAATTAATATTCAACTTGTTTGGTTAAAAATTTTTTTGAAAGCTAATTAAAAAATGTGTGTGTGTGTGTGTGTGTGTGTGTGTGTGTGTGTGTGTGTGTGTGTGTGTGTGTGTGTGTGTGTGTGTGTGTGTGTGTGTGTGTGTGTGTGTGTGTGTGTGTGTGTGTGTGTGTGAGAATAAACCACAACAATGGGTTTTGATAAATATTTGGCAATGCCATTATTGGTAAATTTAAAAGCGGAGACTTGGTTAAAGCCTGCAAAAATTGAAGATGATTATGTTTTAAACCCCAAAACTAAGTATGGGCCAAGCGAAACTTTCCAAATGGATATTATAAAGTTTTTGAATCACCAGACTTTGCAGAAGAGTTGAAACTTACAGAATTAAAAGTGTCAATTAACAAAATTGAGATTCAAAGAATTCTGACTGATAATTAAGAAAGGAGAATATTTATTGAAAAGGAGGTGTTGGAACAACTTTGTGAGAGTAAATCTCTTGAGCAGCAGTTACAGCTGAGAGAGATGGAGTTAGAAATATAAGATGGAGTTAGAAATTTCATTCCCATCTTTTTTTGATAATATTGACTCAAATTTTTCTTCCTTTATTTGGAAGAGCAAACACTCAAAACAGTAATTCTCAATCTTTTTCTTTCTGCTCACATACCACTCTAAATAATATTTATGCCATCAGTGCTCTGAGATTAGTAAGGGATTGCTTAAGGTGGTTTGTGAGTGGGAAAAAAAGTTTGTAAACCACTGTTTTAATCGTTCCTAATTGACTTGTTATCTGCATGGTTTCAGAATTCCAAAGGAAATGGGCCAATTACAGTTTTTCTCAAGCAAAATATTTCAGCCTAGAAAATATTGGGTCTAGAGCAGTGATTCTCAACCTTCCCTTCCCAGTCACATCTCACCTTAAGCAATCCCTTACTAATCACAAAGTCACAGAGCACCGATGGCACAGGGATTACTTAAAGTGAGATGTGAGTTGGAAAGGGAAGGTTGAGAACCACTACTCTAGAATTGGTAAATTTAATTTACAAAAATTGAAAAAAGACAGAGGTCTGGCCCTACTTAATTTTAGATTTTATTACTGGGCAGTTAATATTCGTTATCTAACTGTTTGGATATTTTATTCTGTCAAATTGGATCATCCATTATGGACAGATTTAGAATTGAAATCTATGTGGTATTCAGAGGCCTCTTTGTTGGGTTCCTCCCTTCCGTTTGGTTTTTCCAAGATCAATAAGGATCTATCTTTACTCAAACATACATTGTGAATCTGCTTCCAATTTAGAAAATGTTTTAATTAAAATCTTTGTTTTATCTCTCATTATTATTTTTTCGACCATCAATCCTTCTCTATATGGAAAATCAAAGGTATTATTTCTTTTCCAAATTCATTTTAGGAAGGTTGTTTAATGTTTTTTGAATAACTGGCAAGTAAATATGACTTACCAAATATTCTTTTTTTTACATCAGTGGTTCCCAACCTTTTTCTTTCCACTCACATACCACTTTAAGTAACCCCTATACCATCAGTGCTCTGTGATTAGTAAGGGATTGCTTAAGGTGGGATGTGAGTGGGAAGGAAAGGTTAAGAATTACTGCTCTAGATTCAATTGTTACTGAAATATGTTGCTTGAGAAAAATTGTAATTGGCCCATTTCCTTTGGAGTTATGAAACTGGGCACATAATAAGTCAATTAGGTACCATTACAACAGTGGTTTTCAACCTTTTTCTTTCCACCCACATCCCACCTTAAGAAATCCCTTACTAATCACAGTGCACCTATTGCATACGGAATTCTTAAAGTGGGATGTGAGTGGAAAGAAAAAGGTTGGGAACCATTGTTTTAGATATTAACAGATTAGAAATTTCTTAAATATCATATTACTGGATTTTCCATCTGTATATCTACCAGATCGAGTTGATAATATTTTTCAATCGAATTCTTCTCAGAAAAAGAATTAATTGGAATGATATATGATAGATTATTGAAATTACATACAGTACTTGACGATAAGATTAAAAAGGCTTGGGAATTGGAACTTGCAAGACCCTTATTGGAGGATCTTTGGGACAAGATCCTTAAACTGATGAATATATCATCAATATGTGCCCGACATATTAATTAATTAGATAATTAATTCAATTCAAAGTGGTGCATCATGTTCACATTTCCAAAGATAAGCTGGCTTTTATCTTTTCTAATATTAACCCTACTTATGACAGCTGCAAATCTGATATTGCTACATTGACACATATGTTTTGGACTTGTCCATCTTTAGAAATCCATTGGAAAGAAATTTTTTATATCTTTGTAACTGTATTTCAGGTGGAGCTTTGACCCAAGCCAATAACTGTTCTTTATGGGGTCATTGAACCAGACCCAGGGATCTTTTCTGTACCTGTTCAACGGGCTGTGGCCTTTTCTACATCTTTGGCTAGAAGAGCCATCCTATTCAAATGGAAAGATTCTAGACGTTCAACAGTGTTTCAATGGTTCTCTCATTTATGTCCTGTTTAAGTTTAGAAAAAAAATTAGATATCATGTATTTGATTCATCAGTGAAATTTGATGATACACAGTGACCTTTTATGTCTTATTTTCATTTGACATAAATATTTTTAATGTGATTAGATCCACTCATGTTGGTTGTTTCATGGTATGAATCAAAACCTACAGAATGTATGTACCCCTCAGGATAAGCTGCTCAAATGTGTTTTTTTTTTTGGTTAGTTTTTGTTTTTTTAATAGAGTAGGCCAGGTCAGGGGTTTTTATATATATAATATTTTTGATGTCTTTTCTGTCTTCATTCAGTGCAGTGGAAGGGGGACCAAGTTTATGCTGTTTGATGTTTTATCTTGGTATATAAACATAAGTGATATTGTATTTTTGGTTTTGTTCCCTCTTCATTGTACTGTATAAAAAACATTTTTTTACTGGTTCCCCTGCTTTGGGCATCAGACTCTCTGAGTTCATCTGATCTACTCCTCTCACAATTTTGTGCAGTTTTTTGAGCTCCCTAGTCTACTTCCTGCATAATGCATGGCTAAAGATACTCTATCTTCACCTATAAATGTGTGGATGACGCCACTGTCACAGGCAGCAAGGCAGAGTTACAGACAAGGGATAGAGTGGCTCAACAAATTCTCCCTCCTTCTAGAGAGGGGCAGAGCTCCCTTTCTGATCCATATCTAAGGTACTGAGGTGGAGATTGAAGAGAGTTTTAACTTCTTGGCCCTTATGTAGAAAAATGGCAACGACAGACTCCAAAGGTGATCAAAAGCTGAGAAGTGAGCCTTGCTCTGATACCTGAACCAATAAAGCAATTAAACATGTCCTCACAAACACCTGTGAATCCAAATGTCCCAAACATTATGGTGCCCTGAAATATGGGACTATGTGTAAAAAGTTCTGTAATTTCTACATGGTCAAACCAAAATATATACGAATAACTGTAAATAAAATCTGGAAGCTTACACTTTAATTACATGTGAATTTTTTTTTATTACAAAGTTAAAACTGTGAAGTACAGGGGCAAATAAGAGAAAAAGAGTCTTTGTCTCAAACATTATGGAGACTGCTGTAGATGTCTTCAATGGATGGGAGATCAGTGCCTTCTACTTCCCTGGACACTTACTAGAATTTTTAAACTAACAAAAAGAGAGAAATCCCAAAAAGCAAGCAAAAAACAGACAAGTAGGGCCCATTGGCAATATGTCCTTTCTACTGTATAAATCTACCCCATCCACTCCGCAGTGTATCAGGTGACTACCCTACTCCAAAGAGATATGAGCAAAAAAAATAGCCACAGAGCGGGTACATAGCAAGTGCCAAAATAGTTCTCAGTGGTATGGACTTCTTCATCTCTCAGTTCCACAGAATAATGCCGGGGAACATTCCTATCCACCACTGCAGTTCAGAGATAATGAATGATTAGACAGCCAAAATCATCATCTCCCTTGGGAGAGTGCAGCCTGCCCTGCATGAATATTAATTCTTGAGGATTATAGGCTTCTCACTGCAGGTGGAAGCTATCAGCTTCAAGTCATTGCTAAGTAGTTCCAGGTATACTGCATCTTCACTTGATTTCTCTTCTGACTGGTCTGTTCCCACTTGATCAAGCACAACTCATTCATCTGAAACTCTATCCAGGAAACTCCAGACAAATGGTAATTACTTTTGCTTAAGAACTACCCTCTGATGTGTGAGATTATTCTGAAGCTCACACTCACTCACTCAGTTAGCCTTTATTGTCACTTTAACACCGAGATGCCACGGAATTAAATCGATACAATGTTCCCAAGACAACAGTGATTTTACAAAAGCTGCTTAACAAAAACATTAAGCATTAAAACATTCCAGTCCTGTACAGGCCCTTCGGCCCTTCATGTATAAAAGTGCTAAACCCTCTCTACCCTATAACTCCCTACACTCTTTTCATCCATGTGCCTACCTAATAGGCCCCTAATGTTCACCCTCTACCACCACTCCTGGCAAGGCATTCCAGGTCTCAACAACTGTGTAAAAAAATACCCTGATGTCTCCCCTACACTTCCCTCCCTTAATCTTACAAACATGTCCTCTAGTGGTTGTTATTCCCATCCTAAGAAACAGGTGTTGTCTGTCCAACCTATCTATGCCTCTCATAATTTTGCAGACCTTGATCAAGTCCCCTCTCACCCATCTACGCTCCAAAGAGAAAAGTCCCAGCTTTGCCAACCTTGCATCATAAGACATGCCATTCAATCCAGGCAACATCCTGGTAAATCCTCTCTGCACCCTTTCCATAGCCTCCACATCCTTCCTATAATGAGGAGATCAGAATTGGACACATACAATTACTACATACAATTAATTTTTCAGAGATTAGACAATGGCATAAGTAAAGACTAGTTGCAAACTAGCTGTTAAAAATATCCACCAGTTCAGTGGAGAAGAACGTTCCCCGATCCTGAGGGGCTGCTGCAGGCTGTTAGTCACATTGCCATCACGTCAGATTTCCGACCTCTCCAGGACAACTTGTTAAAGTTCCACCAACGTTGGGGGAAACAGGCAACCTCCCAGTCATAGTTTACAGAGCTCCCAATATCTCCAGCACCTTTTGCCATCAGGCGCAGGACAATGCATCTTCTTGACCTCCAAACTCGCAGTGACAAGGCTGTGATGAGGCAATGATGAGGCCCAGGGCAAAGCATGTGTAGACCGCTGAACCTCTGCAGCTCCAGTTACAACCGGACACCATCTCCGACTCTGCCACTCCATTCTTTCCTCTCGACTTCTGGCAGCGGTCACCTCTAGTGTTGACCCGGAGAGTCCGAAAAACCGCTGGGCTACATCACCACAAAGTGGCTCGATCTCCTCCTCTAGGCTGCGCCTGAAGCTCCGTTCTTCAGCAGACAAGTTCTCTGCAACTTCACAGTATTTGCTCAGAATGGCTCTGGTTCAGCACTTCCCACCTGCAATGCATGACTCATTGGGATTCCAAGTCCAACCTCATCAAATTCAAAGTTGTGCACAACACCAGCTTGTGAGTTCCTGCAGCAGCTCAACAAGAGCATGCAGTTCAAAGTAAAATTTCATTAACACAACACTACAAACCATGTCTAAATATACTCAACTAGGACAACATCCTGGAAGCATCACCCAACCTCTTAGATTGACTACATCCTGCCTCATCAAGTTTCTTACTTTTCCCCATTGGGAAGTGAGAGGTCTTGACCTGGCAATGAAGGGAGCCATTTCTGCTGCAAGCTAGTCACCTGTGATCTTGCATCAACAAATGCGCTGGAGGAACTCTCACAGATTTTGTTGTTCTGGATTTCTCCCCCATTGTTGGAATTCTGAGACTTTCTGATAGATCCTGCCTTTTCTGATTTTCCATTTAAGACGGGCTCAGGCCCAAAATATTGGCAAAATATATTTGTCTTCTACAGATGCTGAAAAGACCAGCTGTGTCCTCCAGCATTTTGGTGCTTTTAGTGCTGGAGAAACTCAACAGGTCTACAGGAAGCAACCAACGGTTAGGGCCTGGGCCCTTCGTCGGGATAATCAGGTTGATTGGCTCGATAACTAAGATTTATAGAATGAAGAAAGGCTATGTTCATTCATAAATTCTGAAAAGTAAATAAAGTTCTCTCTCAGTCTAATTATTAAGTTCACTGTGAGAATGGACATGCCTGCACACCAGACACAATATTTTGTTATGCACATAAAATATAACAGTAATGGAACATGTACAATGCATTAAAATGTTTTTAATGTGTGTGTGTTAGTGCTTGGCTTCATTTATGGATCTAATGTACAGTTCTTAACACACAGAACCTTACAGCCTTCACAATAAAACCAGTAGGAAAGACAAGATCAAGTTTATTGTTACATTTTAACAGCAGCAAGACTTGGAGCAAGCACTGGAAATGGTAAATGTTTGTATGAGTTTAATTCTAACAACAGCAAGACGAAGCAAAAGCCTTTCAAAGCACCCGTAGGTGTTTGTGTGAGATTGGCTAATGGACTGTGGCCAATAAAAAGTTCAATTGGTGCAGTCACTGTGGAGAGACCTCTGTGTGAACAGGGCAGGGGGACTTCTATTTGAGGGGGCTGGGGAGCTTCTGTGTGAGCGGGGTGAAAAGACCACTGGGTGAGTGGAGCAGGGGGTGGGGGTTAGTTCCTGAGGTGTAAATGACAGTGCCACTTGAGGAAAAGACTAGTAAGAAGGCACAGATGAGCAGGTGAGGCCAAGTGAGGTTACTTTTTAATCTCATTGAATAGTCTGAGATGCCAGAGGAAACAGCCGAAAATAAACTCCAGAACAATGAGTTGCCTCCCAGATGCTTGGGTCCAGGATGACTCTGAGAATAATATTTTTATGAGGGAGGGTGATCAACCAGAGGTTGTGGTACATATTGTTACCAATGACAGACTGGAGTGGGGTAGAGGTCCTGAAAAGTAAGTTAAGGGAGTGAGGAAAGAGGCACAAGGGCAGGATCTCCAAGGTGGCAATGTCTGGATTCCTCCTAATTCCACAGATGAGGGAAGGCCAGAATAGGAAAACAGTGCAGACAACTGAGTGGCTGAAGAGATGGTGCAGAGAGCAAATTCTTGGATCAGTGGAACTTTTTCTGGGGAATGGCTGACCTGAACTTGAGGGGAACCAATATCCTGTCACGGAAGTAAAGGATCTATTAGGGGCAGGGATCACAATACAATTGAGTTCAATTTGAGATTTGACAAAGAGAAACTGAAGTCAGGTGTGTTGGTATTTCAGTGGGGTAACGGGAATTAGAGCGGCTTGAGGGAGGAACTGGCCAAAGTGGATTGGAAGAGGGCAGAAGTTGGGGGGATGGCAGAGCAGTGATGGATGGAATTTCTGTAAGAAATGAGGATGGTTACGTGCAATTAGTAATGCATACCAATAAAGAGGAAATATTTGAATGGAAAGATGTCACATCTGTGGCTGACTTGGGAAGTCACAGCAAAATAGAGAGCAAACAAGGAAGCAAAAATCAATCGGAAGATCAAGGGTTAGGGTTTTTTTTTAACTTGCAGAAGGTTACTGAGAAACAAAAGGAGAGAAAAGATTAATTATGAGAAGAAGCCTAGCAGATAAAGAGAATATAAAAAGCTCCTTCAAGTATATAAAAAAGTAAAAGTTCTAAAAGAGTAGAAAATGACATTGAAGAAACAATAATGGGAGACAAGGTGATGGTAGAGGAACAAAATAACTATTTTGCGTCAGTCTTCATAATGGAAGACATTAGCAGTGTGCCAGATGTCGAAAGGTACCAGGGAAGGCAGTAACTATGTCAAGGGAGAAGGTGCTCAGAAAGTTGAATGGTCTAAGTCTCTCAGACTGGATGGATTGCACTCTTGGGTTCTGAAAGAAGTATCGGTAGAGTTTGTAGAATTGGTAGTGATCTTTCAGGAATCAGTAGATTCTGTCATGGTCCTGAAGAATTTGAAAATCATGAAAGTCACCTCACTATTCAAGAAGGGAGAGAGGCAGCAGAAAGGACATTATAGACCAGTTTGCCTGATGTCAATGTTTGGGAAGATTTTGGAGCCCATTGTCAAGGATGAGATGACAGAAACAGCTTAGTTATCTTCAGGAAATATCTTGCTTGACAACCCTATTGCAATTCTTTGAAGAAGTAACAAGCAGGTGAGAAAAGGAGATGCCATGGATGTTGTGTATTTAGATTTTCTGAAGACCTTTGACAAGGTGCGCACATGAGTCTACTTAACAAGGTAAGAGCCATGGCATGATAGGAAATGCACTAGCGTGGATAGACCATTGGCTGATTGGAAGGAAGCAGAGAATCCAAATGTGGTGTTCCACAGTGGTCAGTGTTGGGATGTATATATTGATAATTTGGATTATGGAATGAACGACTGTGCAGCCAGGTTTATGGTTGATATGAAAGTAAGTGGAGGAACAATTGGTGTTGAGGAAACATGGAGGTGGAAGAAGGACTTGGACAGATTAGAAGGATGGGCAGAAAATTGGCAAATGAAATATATGGCGGAAAGTGGATGGTCCTGCACTTTGGAAGAAAAAAATAATAAAAGAGCAGGCAACCTTTTAAAAGGAGAGAAAATTGAAAATACCCAAATACAAAGAGACTTGGGGTCCTTGTGCAGGACCCTGTATATATAATGTTGGAGAGGGTACAGAGGAGGTTGACAAAGATGATACTGGGAACGAGAGGGTTATCACATGAGGAATGTTCAATAGCTTTTGGCCTGTACTCGGGATTTCAAAGAATGAAGGGGGAACTCATTG